>NW_027506680.1:0-52208 GCF_021521415.1 Bidens hawaiensis
AAGTTGTGAATAACTTCGCCTAGGCGAAGTTATCCGTAACTTCGCCTGTATAACAGAACCTCTATATAAAGGATTTTAAGGGTCAAAACTGTTCATCAGAAAATCCAGCGAACTTATCCGAGAAACCCGGCGAACTTAACTATTATCCGGCGAACTTGATTCGTTTCCGATTTCGATCCTTTTTCCTCAGTTTCGTTCAATAGATTCAAGGTGTGTGTTATTGATTAACCGTATATCCAAAGACAGTGATGCTTTTCATAAGTCGTTTTGAACGGTTTCGTGACCTAGGTCCGGTGACCTTTCAAAACCGAGATTTACAAACTTGTATTACGTGTTCATGGACGATCTTTTCATCTAACCATCCGTAATATCATGTGTTAGAGTCTCCGGGATCGTCAAACTTTGCCGAATCATCGGATTCCGGCTGTTAGAATCCTAACAGTCGCCGATTCAGTTCAGGCGAAGTTAGGGTTTCGGCGAAGTTATCCGCAACTTCGCCTGACGATTAATTTCGCCTGAGGCGAAGTTATCCGCAACTTCGCCTGAGGCTTAATTTCGCCTAACCCTTATCTTCGCCTGAGGCGATGTTGTATAGAGGCGAAGTTATCACTAACTTCGCCCAGACCATTTTACTTAAAATTAATTAGACGAACTTAAAGATGAAGCGAAGTTGTTCCCAACTTCGCCTCACCTTTAACTTCGCCTATACAGGTTTGATCACAACTTCGCTCCTGGTAATCAAGCGAACTTGTGTAACACTTTAACGTTTATCTAACTTGGTTCGTTTAGTGCAGATATGGCTGCTGTTGGAGGTGCAGGAGGTGCAGGTGATGACGGTGATGATCACAGACAATTCTTCCCAGCTCATAACCAGTTCATAACACTTGACCCAGATGCAAAGGGCGTGGAGGACTACAGGGAGATAATTACTTTTCTCCTGCGCTCACGGATATATCACGCAATAACAACTACCCTGCCCATTTCCCTACCGAACATTGAAGACTTTTGGCAGACGGTAGAGTACGATTGCCGGGTTGAGCCCCCGGTTATGCGAGCCACCGTAAACGGTCAAGTTGTTCAGTTTTCTTCTGAACAAATACGGGTGGCGTTGCAGTTTGGTGAAGAGACGAGGGATGACCCAACGGAGTTTGTTGCGCCATTCCGTGATGGGGCGTTCCTCAGGATGGGGTATTCTGGTCTCTTAGGGGACACTCAACGGAGGAAGGGATTCCTTTTAGATCAGTGGCGCTTCCTTATGCACGTCATGATCGTATGTATGTCAGGACGGAAGGCAGGCACTGATGGTATGGGTGCGACAATGCAGTCTGCTATGACTGCGTTGACTTATAATAAAAGATATTCTTTCAGCCAGATGATCTTTTACGAGATCGATTGACAACGAAGGGCTGTGGCGCGTGAGCGGTTTACAATGTATCCACGATTCCTACAGTTGATTTTCAATCATGTGGCTCCGACGCTGCCTCAACGACGCCCTATTCGATATGTAGAAAGTGTGACAAAACGTATCTTTGCACAGTGTCCGCACTTCCAGCGCACGAAGCAAGCCTGAGCTGCGTCCCAGGCATACTCCGCTCTTTGGGTACATTATAAACCCGGATTATGTGCCTGCGGCAGGGGACGAGTTCAGAGACCCAAGACCACAACAGGCGGCAGCACCCCAGGCTGTATCAGCTGCGCCTGCTGTATCTGCTGCTGTGTCAGCTGCAGAGATTGACCTTGATGCCATGTTGGGAGGCCAAGGAATGTTTGATATGGACCGAGTTGATCCTCAAGAGAATATTCAAGTCTCGGGTCCACAGGCTGACTTTGATGATGTGATGGAAGAGGCTAGACGGATGATGGTAACGCATGAGAGAACAGTTGGGAAACAAAAGAGAATTGTTGACGACGACGACGAGGAAGATGATGAAGAAGAAGCTGTGCAGTTGGTGAGAAAGCGTTCACGAAGGGAAAGGACAGGTATGGGTGTAGGAGCTGGAGAGACTTCACGGTTGGTACGTTTTGCTCCACCTGCCCTGTCTGGTATGTCCTTTGTTCCTACCTCTGTGCAGGTATCGAGTACAAGCGCTACGGTTGTTCCCGTAGTGGCTACATCGTCGGCTGACATTCCATCGATCACGGCCGTCCAGACGTCGACTCCAGCAATTGTGTCTCTACCACCTCAAACGCTTACTCCATCGGTGGTAGTAGCACGATTTGTCGAGTCTACGGTCACCACTACTGCAGGGTTACCAAGTGTACCACCTACGGTCACGCCCACTTCAGACTCGGAACGAATAGCTTCACTAGAGCGGATTGTAGCTGAGCAGTCCAAGACTATTCAAAGCCTAGTGGAAGCAAATCAACTGCAGGCATCCCTCCTGGCTGAGCACGGGAAAGTTATAGATGCCTTGAAGGTGTTCTTGGCATCTCAGGGGGAGATGAGCTGTAGAGAAGATGAGCTGAGGACCAAAAGAAGAGAAGACCGAGACGATGATCCCAATGCATCGAAAGATGCAGGTGGTGAGTTGCCAAGAACTACTATAGCTCTTGGGGCTTCCACAGCTGAGGGGGAGTCTGCAGCTGGTGATGATATGGTTGCTGTTGGTGATGATGTGGATGTGGTTGAAGATGTTGATGATATGATTGATGCGCTGAAAGAGATAGACGATATGTTAGAGGATGATGAGTTGATAAATGAAGATGATGTTCTGCCAATCGATGAGATCGAAAAGATTGGTGCAGAAATTGTGATTGAGAATGTGATAGAAGAAGGAGAGATTGTTGAAGAAAATGTAGAGCATGAGATCCCTGTGGTTGAACAGTCGACTATATGTGAAGATGCTACGGTTGACAACACTGAGTGGGAAGATCAGCCAAACTGGAAGGAAGGCTGCGCTCAGTGGTTTGTAAAGACGAAGAAGCCAGCAGTACCGACGATGTTCAAAAAGTCGTATAATATAAAGGGGTATGCAGAATCAAAGAAGGGAATCATATGCTGGTTGTACGATGAAGAGTTGAAACTATTTGTGATCAAACGTTACGACGGAATTCAGTACTTCAAGAAGATGTTAAGATTCCTGAATACCTTACCGGAGTGTGAGGTGAAAGACTTAGCAAGACTGGGGCTGATAAACAGAAGCGATGATAACATGGCGAGAGTAATTGGGAAAATTGTTTGGAAGGAGGCCATTAAAGATAAAAAGTTTGAATTTCTGAAGCCTCAGAAAGGGAAGTTAGTAGAAGACAAAGATAGAGGGATGAGGGCAGACGGCAAACCATGGATGGTTATGAAGTATAAACCAGTCCGTCATTTAAAAGAAGTGCCGATGAAGGTGATGCCTAAGAACGTCTTGAAAGACTTGAAGTGGTGGTACGTGGATTGTGAAACTGCTGAAGCGGTCATGGAGGATGAAGATGAGCAAGAGATCATGAGAGTGTATGATCTTATGCACTTAGTCAATCTGTCTCAAGCTGACTTGCAGGTACTACATGCTAAGAAGATTTTCTACATTCCTGCTTGGAAAGAGGAAGCTAAGAAGTACCAGAAGTTGGTTTCTGTATGTGTTAGACAGGGAGTGCATGCTTGAAGAGATGAAGAGAGAAGACGAGAGATTACAAGACACAAGCTTTGAAGATCAAGATATGAAGCTACTGCCAAGGGGGAGTCTGTTGGTACATAAATGTCAGTAGTTCATAGTCTAGCGTTTGTAATCGAGTCTGTAATGTAATTATGTTTAAGTTTATGTTTATGTATGTAAGCGAAGTTATCAACAAGTTCGCTTAGGCGAACTTGTTGAACAAGCGAAGTTGTCGACAAGTTCGCCTAGACGAACTTGTTCAACGAGCGAAGTTACTGACAACTTCGCCTGAGGCGAAGTTGTCGTGTATTTATATAGCCTACGGGTTTACGGCTTAAGGGTTAGAGTTTTGGTTAATCACGTGTAATTCAGCAAGTCGATAGACGAGAGATAGAGTCTGTAATAGACGTGTTTCAAGTTATATAACATAACGTGTTCGTTTGTATCGCGTGTGATTGTTTTACGTATTCTACGCTCGTAACTACCTACGCAGGGATTCTGCACCTACGTAGATAGCGATATCCCGTGTAAGATCCGTCCAGGAACCTACAGGCAACGTTTTAGCCCTTTCTTTATGTTTGATTGTTTGTGTATGTGCTATGATTTAACTGTTTATCTCACAGGAACAGTTTGCATCTTTCTTTATATATTATATATACTATTACTAGTGTGTCTTAAACTGGTGTTTTACTCACTCAACATGTGTTGTTGACAAAAATATACTTTGTACGCATTTGCAGGCTATCAGCTTGGTTGTTTAGCAAGATGAAGATCATATAGAGATGCCTTTTAGGATACAAACTTAATTAATCATTATTGGAATTTCTTTATACTTGATTTACTTTATTGTAATTGTTTTATTTGAAATTGTTAAATAGATATTGAAACTTATAATGTTTGCATAATAGTAACCTTTAAAAAGCTGTGAGCAGTCAGTTCGCCCGCGACATTTTCCGCAGTAGGTTGCGGTGTGACATGGGCGGACCTGAGCCTCATGTAGGTGTCATGAAATTACAATATGTTGCCAACGAATTATTATTAAAAATGGAATATTTTTCTAACAACGTGCGGACGGTGTGGTGCCTTACGTTAATTTTGTGACGTTAGATACGGGGCACATGAGGTGTTCGATGAAATGTGCCTCTCTCTTCGTTTGGGTTTAAGAAAGGCTGTGATGGTTTTCTAAGCCTAGGTACGCTGCGCGTAAGGTGTTTGACGGATGCTTTGACCATCGTGCCACACCTTTAGGATTTTGGGGTGATGATGATGACGAAATTTGGCGTGGCAATTGTGCTGCTTGGAAACAAGCAACTACACTTTCAACCATGAATATGATCTGAGCCTAAAGTTAGATTGTTCGAATTTAGTGGCCGATATCTTAACACCATCCGCTGCCACCACCCCTCGCCACCACCACCCACCGT
Source organism: Bidens hawaiensis (assembly GCF_021521415.1). Taxonomy (NCBI): domain Eukaryota; kingdom Viridiplantae; phylum Streptophyta; class Magnoliopsida; order Asterales; family Asteraceae; genus Bidens; species Bidens hawaiensis. Next base: position 5,006 of record NW_027506680.1, read on the forward strand.
CCGGCGCCACCACCACCACCCGTCACCACCACCCACCGTCCACCACCCACCGTCCGCCACCACCACCACCGTCCATCACCGCCACCACCAGCGTCCAATACCCACCACAACCGTTCATTACCACCAACACCCACTGTCAGCTACCATCACCGTCCACTACCACCGTCCACCACCCGCCAAAACCGTCCATCACCACCACCCACTTTCCGCCACCATCGTTCACCACCTACCACAATCATCTACCACCTACTTCCATAGTTCGTATACCACCACTCACTTCCATAGTTCGTACACCACCACCAATTATTTTAGTAGTTTACAGATGTTAAATGACTTCTATCTACTGTGATATATATAATAGGTACCTAATTTTCAGCTTATGTAGACGATATCCAGTTTATAAAACAAACAATATTATATTTTCAGATTGCAGACCTTCAGATCACATCTTCGGTTTCAAACATGTAATCAGATGAAATCAGATTGCAGACAGTTTTTGTCTTCAAAAACAAACAGCACCTTACTGATCTTATTATGAAGTTCAATTCTTTCATGCTTAATATTTGGATATAAATAGTTAATGGGTATTCGTTATGGATGATAAATTTTAATTATAAGTTAGGAATGAGTTTAGACCTAGTTACAGTAAAACATGTATTTCCAATAATAAATGGAAGTTCTTATGTAGTTTATGAAAAACATGTAATTGTTTTCGGTCTCTTAATTTATAGTGAATTAGTGATTGTATTTGTGTGGTGTTTTTTTTTTACAGATTATGGTTTTATATGGTGTGGAACATGATGATCTGAAATGACTTTTTTGTGTATCGATGCCAATTGAGATGCTGGTAAGTTTTGTTATGCCTATTTATTTTGTTCAAACAAACACTCAGATATTATACATGTAAAGAAGTAATAGTTTTAAATTTAGCTGAAAATCGTTGCCAAGTTAGTCAGGCCATGTTGAGTAGGGCTGACAATTCGTGTCTTAACAGGTTTAACAGGCAAGAGGCGACGCGCGTAACACAAATATCAAACTTGAATACGACTCGTTTAACTACTTTATATGTCATGACTATAAGACAGTTTTAAGTTTTGTGTACCAATAAGGGATAATGAGAAAGTCTAGCCTACTAATTTCAACTATTTAAGAAAATAAAAAAATCACATACCGCACTTTTTTGATTAACAGGTCTTATCATGTCTTTAACAGGTACCCAATTGCCAGCCCTAATGTTAAGTATTGGTTCATTGGGGGTTTATGTACTTTAAAGTTTTCTTTAATTTATTTATTGAGGTGATTTAACTAAAATTCATCTATTCTTTTACTTAGATGTAGTTTTGTATGCTTTTCTGCAGTGTTTTCGTTTCTATGTTTTGACTTAAGTTTAGCTTATGATTTATATGTTTAGCAGGTTGTTGAAGGTGCCCCCAGATGATGGCTTCAAACTTTGATTACAATAGGTCCGCAAGTTTGCTGGCCTTTTGAACTAAGGGTTTGTTGTGTTAGCTAATGAATTATACGGTAATCTGGCTTTATTGAATTAGCAAATCTGAATCTCAGATTGTTGGTAGTTATAGTGTTGTTATTGTGAATTAGCGTGCTGCTAAATTATCTAATTTGTTTCGAAATTACATATCGCCGCCAAGCGTGGGTCATCAAGCTTCTAACAATGCACAAAATAAATATGGCCACGCCACATTGATTGTTGTAGCTTATGGTGTTAAAACTACGTTATAGGGTTGTTTGTGTTGCAAATTTTAGACCATTTTAGAGTTTCAATACACGTTTTAGGTGAGATAGATATTACTAGCCTTTGTAAAGCATCATTCGGGATGGTTGATACGCATTGCACATTCTGAATAGAGCTTTAAGTCTCGATGCTTTTGTGTTTTCGTAACATAAAGTTGTATTTTGTTTTCCTAACTTTACGCCCCCGCCGCGACGCGGCGCGGGTCTAAATACTAGTTTATAATTAAAAAACAATTTCATAGTAAAAAAACAGGTCATGGGTCTCATCAAACCCAAATAGCTTTTAAACCGGGTTATAGCATCTCCTTTATTTGTAAAATTATTTCATCATCAAATAATAAGTATGTTATTAACTTTTATACAATAAATAAAATTATAATCTAAAATATATATAAATATTATAAACGAATAATGAAAAACAACCCCGTAATACGGGGGATAAAAACTAGTAAAACTATATAAGTAAAAACCGAACAACAACTGGCAAAAAGCTAGAATCAATTCCAATATTTTCATGAGAAAAAAGTACTATCCCATGAATCCACCATATTTCACCCTTACATAGAGTTTAAATTAAACCCGTCCCACCTCTCCCACGTTAACCACAGCCAGGGGCTCTGCTCCTTGGACCCCGCTAGGGGCTGCCGCCCCTAGAACCCCGCTGCCAGAGGCGCTGCCCCCGGACCACCGTTCGTTGAGGGTTGCAATAACTTAGGAGTATGGTTTAATTGATACTATGATTAATACACAGTTAGTCGTGCACAGCTCAAGAAAGGCATAACAGTAAATTCAGAGAGGAACCGGTTACAGGTGAGTTCCTAGCCCCATTTCCTTGTTATATTTTCGGGGATGTGTGCATACTCGATGTAAATACTTAATACACGTACCTTAAACTAGTGATTTACCCGGCGCGTTGCGTCAGGACAGATCGGTAAAACTCAGACGGACGATGGTAAGACCCAAGCGTTGAAACGGTAAGTCGATCTGAATTCGGTATGTTTCGGTTATGTATGTTATTATATTGGAATTAAACCATAAATATATATAAAAATTGAGGTGGACCAATCATCAATGGTAACGTCGGTCGGTCAAATTCGAGCGTTGGTAAAACCCAACCGTTGTCGATCCGGGGTGTTGAGGCGGTGAGTCTACGCAGATTCGGCCAGTTTCTTCATGTTCGTTACGATACTATAACTAAAACAGAAAAGATTGGCATTCGGTCGTTTCGTTACGGTACTAGAACTAAAAAAACACGGTGAGTAATTAACGATTTGGTTTTCATCACGCTCATTACGATACCGGAACTAAAAAAAGAAAAATATAAATTTTCATTCAGTCGGTTTTCTTTACATTCGTAACGAAACGAAAAAAAACTAACTTACACCAATTAGGTGCTGCCAAGTGGCCCAATAGGGTCCTTGCGGCACCAAACCTTTCAATTGTATATAGCTAGTGAAGTACCCTCGCGTTGCGCGAGGAAATTGATCAGTAAAACCTAAGCGGAGAGTTAACATGAATTCGGTGAATATTTGTTACTTTTATTACGACGTTGGAACAAAGCCAAAAAAATTGTTAAGTTAGCATGTTTAAAATAAATAACAAAAAGAAAGTAGCGGCAAAACCTGGCTATTGGTACCTGTACGTTGGTAAAACCCGAGTGTTATGACAATGTGTTGACGTGAATTCGGCCAAACGTTTGTAAAACCCGGGCGTTGTATGGCTTGGATATTGTGGCGGTAAGTCTACATGAATTGGGTCAGTTTTCGTCATGTATGTTACAGTTTCTATTGCGTTCATTACGGTACGAAAAATAAAACAAAAGATAAAATCAAAATTGAGGTGGACCAATGGGTGGCATCGGGTGTTGGTAAAACCTGAGCCGTCGCGGTTGTTGAGGTGGCGAGCTACAAAAACTTGGTCGGTTTACGTCATGCTAGTTACGCTGTCGGTACCAAAAATATTGTTCGTTACATTCGTCATGATATCGGAGCCAAGGTGAAAATATATAAAAATTGAGGTGGACCAATGGGGTAGCATCGTGTCTAAATATGGGCGTTGTTCAAACCCGAGCGTTGTCGGTCCCAATAGTTGAGACGGTAAGATTACGTGAACTCGATCGGTTAAAACAAAAAAATAAGAAAAAAATAAAGGGTTAATGTTATGCCAGTTTACCATTATGTTTGTACCAAAACTTAATATAACAAAACCAAACGAAAATGGTTGGATGAATGTGAAATGTATGAAAAAAAGAGGAAAAAATATATTATTGTACCATGTATCGAACCCTGGTCAACTCAAGAAACACCACCTTAATAACAACACCAAAAGCCAACAGACAAGAATCAAGTTAGTTGTTGTATGTGAAAAAATATATCTACTAAAAATTCAAACAATTCTGTCAAAAGAACGGCGCCAAAAGTCAATTCACAAGAAAACAAATAAAGACAATAAAAAACTAAAAATTCATCTTGTGGCACCGACCCTCTCCTTTACTTCTATTAGATAATGATAAGTGTATGCCATATATGATATGTGTGATGGTTATTGAGGTTATGAATGAATGCTTGTCGGTACGTGAACGATCTTCGAATATTGCACGTATCGCCAGGGAAGGTAAGTGTTAGAATATTGAATTGTGTGAAAAGAAAGTATGGTTACATGGGAAGAAGGGTACCAGACTCTAAAAATATCGAGGATGGAGAGTACCAGACCCTAATAATATCCGAGGATGGTGGGTACCGGACCTTAATAATATTCGAGGTATGTAGGGCGAAATGCTCTTTATAATGAAAGGATAGTTATGAACGTACTATATATGTTAAAGAAAAAAGTATGAAAGATTGAATGTATATACACATACATATATATATATATATAAGAATGATAAATAGGTTAAGTATGTAATACGTACCTTCGGGCACATGTATGTGTATGTATGTATGTTATTTGATTAACTATAACTCAATAAGCGTAGCTGACTTTTAGTATGCACACAGGTAAATAAACTGAAGCAGCTAGCTTGAGGGAGACACATGGCAGGAATTGAAGAGGCTGGCATATGAAGATCTGTCATGATGTTTAAATAAGATGTTTTAAGTTATGTTTTAAATACAAGTTATGAATGTTTGAAGTTTCATTTATTCCGCGAAAGTTTAATTTAACTTTGATATTTAGAACTGTGTTTATGAGTAAATCCAACGTCAAAGTAGGGCACCGGGGCCTTACATGAAGCATCACGAGTGAATTTTGACGCAAAGTTTCTTGTTTGAGATGCTATGATTTTGTTGAGATTGATTGTTAATTGGATTAACAACATATAGTTGATGTTTAGACTTGCGTTTATTATTGTTGTTGTTATGAGAGTGAGTATGGGTAAATGAATAAAAATGACCAACAATTAGTTTAATGACCAAGATTGAGTTGATTGTTTTTTTTTGTTTTTTTAACATTTTAAATTGGAGTTATTGTAAGAGTGACCATATAACGGTTATAAAAAACACAATTGATTAATTTTGATTAAAAGAATTTCTTGCTTAAAACATATTAATAACAATGTGATTTTTAAGAAATGATTGATGAGTTGTGTAACCTTCATATGTACTATTAAGGAAAAAATGAATTTGAAATATGTTAAGCTAGTGTTTATTCATAAATTAAGGATAAAGTAGAATCTAAATTGATAATCAATGAGTAAATTTGATGAATGAACGAGTTTTATCCGAGGTTGATATGTTTTAACAAATTAAAATTTGAGGTTGAATGCTTGAAATATGTTTAATAGTTTATGTATATGATACCATGAGTATAAGAAAGCAATTCGATTATTAAATTGTTCAATAATATAATAACGTGATAAGATGAATAGGTGTAAACCAATTCAATAATAGAGTGTAAATTTTTTTGATTGGCTCGTGATATCCGAGTCTTAATGAATGAAGAATTTGTATTCGATCAGGAGAATAAAAATGTTTTGAGTGTACAAATAGATCGAATCAATAGATCTTGATTCAAAAGTGATTTAGTAAGTAATTAAACAATTTAATAATAGAATAATAGACTAACTAATTCAAATCATAAATTGTTCCGTATAAAAGTCAAACAAATAACAAATGTTCTTCGATGTGTTGGGTTTCCCATGAGCTTTCCATGACATTTTGTTTCCCCAACTTATGGGCCTCCCATGAGTTGGCCTCCCATGAGCATTAGATGTCAATTCGGATTGCCCAACTTAATTAACGATCAACGAATCAATTGAGTTTGTCGGCCCATGAGCATTACATGGCGATTTAACCGACCAAACTAAATAACTAATAAACGAACTCAAGCAGAAGTAGTTGAAACATCTCGTGTATCACCATGGATGATAATGTTCCAAAAAAATATCACAAGTATAACGAATTGTGTAAATGTACAATTGGCGTGTCCATGGCGCCCCATGGGTTTTACACCCGACTAGACATTTTAAACAATAAAACACAATAAAGAGTGTAACCGTTTAGCCGATTACGTTAAACGCTTAAAGTGTCGGTCACATGACAATTTCCACTATGGCGAGAAATCTGGTCACACTCCCTAGTTTTAAGTGAAAAAGAGCAAAACCGAAGCTAGGAAATTCTCAAGGAAATTTCTGACAATAAAAGGCAATCTAATAAATTAAACAGAAATATTTTGAGATTGAGGTTTAGCCTCAGAGTTATAAAAATATTTTGAGAATGAGAGATAGTCTCGGAGTAATAAAATATTTTGAGAGTGAAGCATTGCTTCGGAGTTGTGTGTGCGTGCATGACAAATAAAATAACCAATTAATTAAACTGTTAAATAAGTACTTAATCTAGCAATTAATTATGTAAGCTGTAAACAATCAAATAGAAAACATCAGGTAAATAAATAAGCACGTATGGGGCTCCTAAGCAAGTTACTAAGGCATCACTAACGACCTATATTAAACCTTCAGCTTTGATACTAGTCTGTCACACCCCAACATAAGGCGGAAATGCTGGGGCGTGAGCTGATTGCTCACACCTCTCAAGGTACTATCATGCAATATTTAAAATTATAATATCTATTAAAATAATATCTATTAAATTATTTCAAATAAACCAAAGATATTCAAGTACAAAATCCATAATTCAAATAAATAAAACAAAACAAATATATCAAGGTTCATAATCTTGTTTATTCTCTTTGTCATGCAATCCTAAGGTTTTCTTCCAAACCAGCTTGAACATCACATCACACGATGACCTACATATGCGTTAAAAGTACAATAGGTTTGCCAACACTAAGTTTAGTGAGTAGCACACCAGATTTAGTGTATATATAATAATAGATAAAAATCTAACAGTGTCAAATGAGATAAGCAATTCAACCAATGAGCAAGTAAATGAGCTGTCGATAAGCATGTTGTCAGATAAACTGGACGATGGCTATAACGACGGTCGTATGATCATATTGTTTTGAGATTATGCTGGACTTCTCCGAATGCGATTCAAATAAAGCATATAAGCATATAACACGTAAGGTATAAATTGTTAAACACACGTGACAAACAGTAGCGATTTGCGTATTAGATAATAGGAAAATATATAGTAACACATACGACCCAAAACGGTAAAAATGAGTTTAAAAAGGAGGAATGTGATACTCACCTGATCGGATGAACGAAATATAAATGATGATGTGAGAAAGATAAATCTTTCGAGATATACCATCAAAGATTCCTAGTTAGATATAATAAAATATACATTAATTAAAAATATATACTCGATTTAATGAATTAAGATTTTGATGTGATTTGAGTTATGATTAAGATTATAATATTATAGATTTGATCGATTGATTTATATAGTTAAAATCATTAGTCTTATTAATTATAAATTCACCAGTAGTTATTCTTAATAAAATATATAATTAAATACTTAGATAATATAAGATATGCTTTAAATTATAAAACATAAATAAATAAATGATTAAGTATACAATTTAATTAAATATAAAATGAGATATACTTTTAATTATTTAAATAAATAAAATAATAATATATATAAATAAATAGATAATCATAATAATAATGTGTAATTATTTAATTATAATATGTAGTAAGATGTAAATAAATATCTTTTAAGGAAAAATCTATATAATATGATTATTGTAAGGTCCCTTCTTGTACGTTGGATTTACTCATAAACACAGTTCTAAATATAAGAGTTAATTAAAACTTTTGTGGAATATATAGATGCCAACCATTCATTACATAAATCATAAAATTTTAACCATAATAAACATGTGCCAGCCTCTTTAATTCCTTTGTCATGTGTCCCTCTTCAAGCCAGCTGTTTCATTCTACTCACCTGCGTGCATACTAAAAGTCAGCTATGCTGAGTGAGTTCTAGTTAATCATACAATGCGTTCACTAACTTCCTTATATGCATCCGAAGACACATGTTAATTTCTTTTTACTTCATTCATACATATATACATACTTTCGTTTATACATTATACTTTCATACTTTCATTCTATTATACTTACATACTTTCACACTTTCTTTCTTTATATACATACGTATACGTTTTAAAGAGCACTTTGCCCTATCTTCCTCGAGTATATTTAGGGCCCGGTTCCCTCTTGCCTCGAATATTATTAGGGTCTGGTTCCCTCTTGCCTCGAATATTATTAGGGTCCGGTTCCCTCATGCCTCCAATATTATTAGGGTCCGGTTTCCTCTTGCCTCAAATATTATTAGGGTCCGGTATACAACCATACCTTACCTTTCTTTATCTTTTTAATTATAACTTTCATACATACTTTCAATATTTGCATTAACATGCATACATTATTCATACATACTTTCCTTTACATACTCATTCCATACTTACTACACATTACCTCCCTTGACAATACGTGGAATATCCGAAGATCGTTCATGTACCGACACACATTCATTCATAACATAAATATAACTATCACATCTATAATTGTAACATACACTTACCACTTAAGGTAAGTGTATTAACATTCACATTGAGAATGCCCACATCCCCGAAAACGTAACAAGGAAATGGGGTTAGAAACTCACCTGAATCCGGTTTCTTTCTGAATTTATAGTAATTCCTTTCTTTAACTGGGCTCGGCTAACTGTATGACAATTACATGTATCAATTAACTAACCCTATTCACATCATTTAAGTTTCATCTGAAACTTCTAAGTCTGGATCAATCGAATGTCAAATTCTATTCGAATGGTTTGTTTATTCGAATGACCAGTTTTGATTCGAATGAGCCTTCAGATTGATTTAAACATTCCATTGAAATGGGCTCTCCACTCTATTCTAATGGGTTATCCATTCGAATGGAACCTCTATTCGAATGGGTTAACCATTCGAATGGAACCTCTTATTCGAATGGGTTATCCATTCGAATGGAAATCTCTATTCGAATGGGTCATCCATTCGAACGGAACCTCTATTCGAATGGGTCATCCATTCGAACGGAACCTCTATTCGAATGGGTCATCCATTCGAATGGAAATATATATTCGAATGGGTTATCCATTCGAATGGAACCTCTATTCGAATGGGTCCCTTATTCGATTAAAAAGGTGTTTGCACCTTTTTCCTTCTTTCTTTAATTCCTATCAAATTGAATGTTTACTCATTCACATGCTTTTCGTTTGAACATCTGTTTTCCATTCGAATACACTCATTGTAGCGGTATTAACACCTTTATTATCACTATCACTACCCATATTAGCATCCATTCTCATATTTTAATATTTTATCACCTTTTAAACATGCTCCTTTCCATTCTAGACCAAGATCTAGCTTACTTATCAACAAAAGTTTACACCTTTACTGATTTCAAACCCGTTTAAGCTAGATCTAGGGTTTCCACATGAACCGTTCTTACTCACGGGTTTATTATGTCCATTTTTAACATCAAGTTTGTATTTTATGGTACAAAAACACCCGATTTGCCTTAGTACCAAGTCTTAGGGCAAACCGTTCTTAAAAACACAACATTTATACGTAAAGTACATACCATTTTATGTTTTATAGGCTACGGATTAGCTTCACCGTACGCTGTGGACTTGTTCTTGCTTGCTTAGCTAAAGATCTATCAAAATCTAAGCTTGGTTCTTGGATCTTGGATCTCGGCCGAATGGTTTGAGAGTGTTTGTGTATGTTTTTGAGTGTGTAAGGAGGCTAGTGGATAAGAATGAGAGATATTAGGGTTTTATGGAGGTTTAAGGAGTATTTATACTCTCTTAAGCCCATGAACCTAAGGCCCATCTTCATCCCTCATTCCATCTTTCATTAATCAAGCTCACACTCTATTATCTTATTTAAATATTAACACACTTTTAAATAAACACATTTCCTTTTATTTGTTATCAAAAGTAGGATGTTACAAGTCTTCCCTCCTTAAAGAGGTTTCGTCCCTGAAACCTAACTATCACTTAAAAAAATCTGGGTAACACTTGCGCATCTCTTTTCAACTTCCCAGGTGGCATCCGACTCTTTACGATGCTTCCATATCACTTTCACCAACGGGATAACATTATGACGAAGTTGCTTTTCCTTGCGGTCAACTATCTCTATAGTTTGCTCAATGTAGTTCAATTGTTCGTCAACCTCAATGTCTACTAATGGCACATGAGACGTGTCATCAGTTAGGCATTTTCTCAAATGAGAAACATGGAAGGTAGAATGAATTCCTTCTAGCCCTTTGGGTAACTCAAGCTTGTAAGCCACTTCACCCACGCGATCCACAATATTAAATTGTCCAATATACCTTGGACTCAACTTTCCTCTCTTACTGAAATGTATAATACCTTTCCAAGGCGAGACCTTGAGCATCACATTGTCACTAATGCTAAACTCGATCGGTCGTCGCCGCTTATCAGCATAGGACTTCTGATGATCATGAGCAGCTTTCATTCTCCCCTTGATTTGATCAAACCTTGAAGAGGTTTCTTGCACAACTTCTATACTTCCAATCTCTTTCTGACCAATTTCTCCCCAACATACAGGAGTTCTACAACGTCTACCATACAACATCTCAAACGGTGGCATGCCAATAATCGAATGGTAGCTGTTGTTATAAGAGAATTCTGCAAGATGCAAATTATCATCCAAATTTCCTCCAAAGTCTAACACACAAGCATGTAACATATCCTTAAGGGTTTGGATAGTCCTTTCAGACTGCCCATCTGTTTGAGGATGATACGCCGTACTGATGTTCTTGTTCCCATTGCTTCGTGGAACTTATTCCAAAATCTCATAGTAAAACGAGTATCTATATCAGACACGATCGATAATGGAACTCCACCCTTAGCTACAACTTCTTTTATGAACATATTAGCCAACATTTCTGACGAGATAGCCTCTCATATAGGCAGAAAGTGAGCACTTTTCGTCAAACGGTCCACAATCACCCAAATGGTATCATGATGTTTAGCTGTACGGTGTAGCTTTGTTATGAAATCCATGGTGATGTGTACCCATTTCTATTTAGGTATCTCCAAAGGTTGTATCTTCCCATAAGGCTTCTGGTGTTCAACTTTGACTTGCAAACAAGTTAAGCACTTACTAACATAATCTACTACATCATTCTTCATTCCCAGCCACCGATAGTCTCTCTTCAAGTCCTGATACATCTTAGTGGATCCCGGATGGATTGAATATCTTGACTTATGAGATTCATCTAAGATTCGACCCCTAAGATTTCTGTGGCGTGGAATCCACATACGGTCAAACCTAGTCTTAACACCATGAGTGTTTTCCATCAGCTTGTCTCGCTGTCTGACAATTCTTTCCTTCTTCATTAACCCTTCATCGGTGAGCACCTCAGACTGCGCCTCAATGATTTCTTCGAAGAGATCTGAGTTAATAATCAACTTATACAACTTTACGGTTGCAATGACTTCTTCATTCTTACGGATGAGCGGGTCGGTGACCATATTAGCTTTACCAGGGTAGTACTTGATATCACTGTCATAGTCCTTTATCAACGCCAACCATCTTCTTTATCTCATATTCAGCTCCTTCTACTCAAAGGAATACTTAAAACTCTTATGATCGGTGTAGATAGTACACTTTGTACCATACAGATAGTGTCTCCATATCTTGAGAGCATGTACCAATGCTGCTAGCTCTAAATCATGCGTCGGATATGTACTTTCGTGAACTTTCAACTGTCTGGACGCATAAGCTATCACTTTTCCTCGTTGCATTAACACGCAACCTAACTCACGATGCGAGGCATCACCACAAACAACTAAATCCTCACCACCATAGGGTAAGGAGAGGATTGGAGCTTGCGTGAGTCTTTTCTTCAATTCCTCAAACGTTTCTTCCTAATACTTACCCTAATTGAATACTACTGTCTTTCGGTCATTCCGGTCAACGATGCGACTATCTTGGAGAAGCCCTCAATGAATCTCCTTTAATAGCCATCCAACCCTAAGAAGCTTCGTATATCAGTCGGGTTTTGCGGAGTCTTTTAGTTTGTTATTGCTTCAATCTTAGCTTGGTCCACGGTAATACCCTCAGGATTGAACACGTGACCAAAAACTGCACTTCTCGCAACCAAAATGCACATTTTGAAAACTTAGCATACAGATTCTCTTTTTTCAGAACCTCTAACACTTTTCTTAGATGCTCAGCATGATCCGACTAGTTCTTTGAATAAATCGATATATCATCAATGAAGACGATAACTGATTTGTCCAACATCGACCGACATACCCTATTCATCATGTCCATAAATGTTGCGGGAGTACTCGTCAGACTGAATGAAATCACGAGGAACTCGTAGTGTCCATACCGCGTCCGAAACGTTGTTTTAGGGATGTCTGCCTCTTTCACCTTCAGCTGATGATAACCTGATCTAAGGTCTATGCGCGAGAACCAGCTCGAACCTTGTAATTGATCAAACAAATCATCAATCCGTGGCAACTGATATTTGTTCTTTACTGTAAGCTTGTTCAACTCTAGGTAGTCTATACACATTATCATGCTTCCATATTTCTTCTTTACAAACAACACTGGTGCACCACACGGGGAAACACTCGGTCTTATGAAACCTTCATCGATGAGTTCTTGCAGTTGGGACATCAATTCTTTCATCTCAAACGGCGCCAGGCGGTAAGGTGCTTTCGCGACGGGCTGGGCTCCTGGTATTAAGTCTATATGGAATTCTATCTCATGTTCTGGTGGCAACCATGGAAGGTCTTCAGGGAACACCTCTGGATAATCGCACACAACAGGAACATCTTTCACTTCTTTCGTCTTGGCCGTAGCTCTGACAACATACACCAGGTAGGCACCGCACCCTCACTTTAACAATCCTTCGGCTTTTAACATCAAAATGACATTAAACCCTAAACTTTCTTTATCACCATAAACCGTCACCATACCACCATCCAAGGACCTTAACTTTATCAATCTACTCTTACACACTATCTGAGCCTCAAACTCAGATAGCCAATCCATTCCTAAAACTACATCGAATCCTCCTAATGTTATAACATACAGAGTAACAGGGAACTCATGTCCCTCTAATTCTATCTTACAATCCTTAACCATTATCAATATTCTAACCGAGGTTTCACCCGCGGTTTCTACTTTTAAATTTTCAGGCACACGACAACATTTCATTTTTGCTAACTTACTAAATGTCTTAGCTACAAAACTTCTATTTCACCTGAATCGAACAATACAGAAGCAGAAATATCATTTACTAGAAACGTACATGTCACAACATCAAGAATCTGTATGGCTTGTTCTAGAGTTTACATGAAGGCCCTAGTCCTTGGCCTTGCTTGATCAACATCTTTCTTTCCGCTTCCTCCAGCTTCACCATCAGTGCACTCCCTTGCCATATGACCAGTCTTACCGCACTTGTAACACGTGGGATTTGCACTGCACTCATTAGCATCATGCTATGCCTTCACACACTTATAGCACACCTTAGACCCAAGCCTGCACTCCCCACCTTGAGCTTTCCCACATTTGTGACAAACATCTGAACTCCTACCCCACTTGCACTCCCCACCATGGATTTTACCACAAGTCTTGCACGACTTCTTTTCCCACACCTTCTGTCTCTTAACCCTAGAGTTCCAAACCTGAGTACCGGGTCGTATAGCAGAATTGAATCTTATCTTTCTTCTCTTCCACCACCACGTCGTCCACAGCCAGGTCATCATAAACCATCTCCACGAGTTCAACAACAGAGTCGAAAGTAGCAGGCTTTCTAGCCCTGACTAAGGTGCAGACATTCTATGGAAGACCTCTAACGTAGCACTTGATCCTTTTCACCTCAGTGTTCACCATATCGGGCACCAAACTAGACATGTGGTTGAATTCAGTAGTGTACTCGCGGTGTGTCATTTTACCCGCCCTCAGATTTAGAAACTTCATCTCAGCCCTCTCAACCTCAACATCAGCACAAAACCGCTTCATAACCAATTCCTTCAAGTCATCCCATCTCATTGCCTTAATCTCTTCTCCAGTCTTTCTTTGTTCCACTGTCTCCTTCCAGTACAAAGCTTTATCTCCGAATGATTGGGTGGCATAACCCACTACTTGATCAGGAAGGCACTCGCAAATTCGGATAACCTTGTCCATGGCGGCTATCCATTGGAGAGTAGCGATTGCGTCCCCCAAACTAGTCAGCTTCGGTGGGTCGCAACCTTTGAAAGTCTTGTAGTTACACCCACCTCGGCCTCTTTTTCTCTCATAAACCTTCACAGACCGAACCTCGCTCGAGCCGCCTTTCTCTCTCTCATCATCCTTCTTACCGTTCTCTCTTGACCTCTCGGCAGTCCTTGCATGGCTCCCAGCAGATCCTTTTGGATACAGGTTCTTCACTGTTGCAGCTATAGCTTGAGCAATGGCGGCCTGAACCACAAGATCGAGTTGATACCCTTCATTATTGCTTGGATTTCGTCTACTTGCACTTCCTTCCTCCCTTGTGTTAGTAACTGGTTCTACTGAAGGTTCTCGGACAATACGTGGTCTACCACGACGTCCCGTACGACCTCCTTGACCAACCACTTTCCTTGCTCCATTCATTGGTATTCTATAAGGAAACACAAACGTCATCAGTTAAGGAACTACTTAGTATAAGGATAGTAAGGCTAATAGGTAATAACAGTGGCCAGCTGGGATTAGCTAATCACGTTACTTTTCGTGTCCTATACACTTCCCTTCGTGAATCTATTTGTGCTAGTTCTACTTATACAAAGTTAGACGATCAAACAATTCATATAATCATATACTCCTATCTCTAGCAATTAAGCTACCTTACTTACAAATTCTTACGTTACACATGAAAATAATCATGTACTTTACCTTTACTCAGCTTACTTGAGTGACACATGGCTATCTTCAACTGGCATCTTCTTTCTTTTCTTAATTACCCATTCTCTGTTCGAGTCTAAGCATGTAGGATGCTTATTTCACTCGAACTTATGCTCTGATACCAACTTGTAAGGCCCCGATCCCGGTCCCTACTTGGACGTTGGATTTACTCATAAACACAATTCAAAATATCGGAGTTAATTAAAACTTTTGCGGAATATAGATTTTAACCATTCATTACATAAATCATAAAATTTTAACCATAATAAACATGTCTTTGATTTTAACATAATAAAATAAGTCTTTAGATGCCAACCTCTTTTATTCCTTTTCCATGTGCCCCTTTTCAAGCCAGCTGTTTCATTCTACTCACCTGCGTGCATACTGAAAGTCAGCTACGCTAAGTGAGTTCAAGTAAATTATACAATGTGTTCACTAACTTCCTTATATGTATCCAAAGACACATGTTACTTTCTTTATACTTCTTTCATACATATATACATAGTTTCGTTCATACAATATACTTTCATACTTTCATTCTATTATACTTACATACTTTCACACTTTCTTTCTTTATATACACACGTATACGTTTTTTAAGAGCACTTTGCCCTACATTCCTCGAGTATTATTAGGGCCCGGTTCCCTTTTGCCTCGAATATTATTAGGGGCCGGTTCCCTTTTGCCTCGAATATTATTAAGGCCTGGTTCCCTCTTGCCTCGAATATTATTAGAGTCCGGTTCCCTTTTCTACCATACAACCATACCTTACCTTTATTTATCTTTATAATTATAGCTTTCATACATACTTTCAATATTTGCATTAACATGCATACATCATTTATACATACTTTCCTTTACATAATTATTCCATACTTACTACACATTACCTCTCTTGATAATACGAGCAATATCCGAAGATCGTTTATGTACCGACAATCATTCATTCATAACGTAAATATAACTATCAAATCTATCATTATAACATACACTTACCATTTAAGGTAAGTGTATTAACATTCACATTGAGTATGCACACAGCCCCGAAAACGTAACAAGGAAATTGAGCTAGAAACTCACCCGAATCCGGTTTCTATCTGAACTTATAGTAATTCCTTTTTTTAACTGGGCTCGGCTAACTGTATGATAGTTACATGTATCCATTAACTAACCCTATTCACATCATTTAAGTTTCATCGGTAACTTCTAGGTCTGTATCAATCGAATGTCAAATTCTATTCGAATGGCCTGTTTATTCGAATGGCCAGTTTAAATTCGAATGAGCCTTCAGACTGATTTAAACATTCCATTCAAATAGGCTCTCCACTCTATTCGAATGGAACCTCTATTCGAATGGGTTATCCATTCAAATGGAACCTTTTATTCGAATGGGTTATCCATTCGAATGGAAATCTCTATTCGAATGGGTTATCCATTCGAATTGGTCCCTTATTCGATTAGAAAGGTGTTTGCACCTTTTTCTTATTTCTCTCTTTCCTATCCAATCGAATGTTTACTCATTCGTATGCTTTTCATTCGAACGTCTGTTTTCCATTCGAATACACTCGCGGTAGGGGTATTAGCACCATTATTATCACTATCACTACCCATATTAGCAACCATTCTCATATTTTAATATTCTATCACCTTTTAAACATGCTCCTTTCCATTCCAGACCAAAATCTAGCTTACTTATCAATAAAGTTTACATCTTTATTGATTTTATACCCGTTTAAGCAAGATATAGGGTTTCCACATGAACTGTTCTAACCAATGGGTTTATTAAGTCCATTTTTAACATCAAGTTTATAATTTTATGGTATAAAAACATCCGATTTGCCTTAAAAACACAACCTTTATACGTAAAGCACACACCATTTTACGTTTTATAGGTTATGGATTTGCTTCAACGTACGCTATGGACTTTTTCTTGCTTGCTTAGCTAAAGATCTATCAAAATCTAAGCTTGGTTCTTGGATCTTGGATCTCAGCCGAATGGTTTGAGAGGGTTTGTGTGTGTTTTTGAGTGAGTAAAGAGGCTAGTGGATAAGAATGAGATTTTAGGGTTTTAGAGAGGTTTAAGGAGTATTTATACTCTCTTAAGACCATGGACCTAAGGCCCATCTTCATCCCTTATTCCATCTTTCATTAATCAAGCCCGCACTCTATTATCTTATTTAACTTAATAAAATATTAACACACTTTTAAACAAACACATTTCCTTTTATTTGTTATCAAAAGTAGGATGTTTCAATTATTGAATTATAATATATATATATATATATATATATATATATATATATATATAAAATTTATATAAACAAATTTATAAATACGCTTAACGACGAGAAAACACCAATATTGGTGTCGGGTTTTAATAAAGTAATGACGATTTCTTATTTTTAAAATATACTTATAATGCATATATGTATATGTATATGTATATGTATATAGATATACACACACATAAACGAGCCTTTAACGAGATTTTAACAAATGACATAACTTAATGATGTCTGTCAAAAAATAATGTTTATTTAAAAATTAATATTGATTTATAAACCATTTAACAATTAGAATAAATAATAAAAAAATAAATATCTTATACACACACACACATAGTTTTAAAAAAAATGCTCAACAACGAGAAGTTAACTTAGAGGTGTTGGTTACGTAAAAATAACATTCGTTTACTATTTATATGAATTATAATAATTAAAATCAAACAAAATATACAAAAAATATAATAACAACAAAACTGGGTCCGGGTTGGGGGTTCGAACCCGCGCCCCTTGACCGGAACAATGTGACTTGAGGTGTTGGTTACGTAAAAATAACATTCTGCAACTTTAAATGAATTATGATGATGTATAGATGGTATATCATAAAAGGGTTTGTGCCAGCTGTTCATATAAACAAATACGAATAGTTCCTAATTGATATAACATAATTAGGTGAGTCGATGTGCCGATTATGGAAGGATTAACAAGTAATGCGATTAAATTTCCAAATTAGACGCGAAGATTGATGTCCAAGATAAGCAATTGGGCAAACGGGTTTGTTATACGGGTCACGGGTTTGGATCATATAGTGGGTAAATGGGAAAAAAAGGTTAAGATATATATTAATTGCAGATCAGCCCCTGAACCGATGAGGTGGAAACATATTGAGGTAATAGTTTTAGTTTGGGTTAAAATTGTACATGTTTCTAAGTTAATTATATATATTAAATATATATAACAAACACATAAAATAATATAATAATTACTCGATAAACGCGAAAATTTTCCGAACATAAAATGGGTCGGGTCACGGATGTAATTTATGAGTTTGAAAACCCGAGTTGTTACATTTACCCACAAAATACACAAAGCTTTAATCTCCCCAATTACGCCATTAATAGAAGTTTGTTTCGTCTCGAACACCGCCGAATTCCTTGTTTTCCATATATACCAAATCGTTGTTAAGCGCACTGCATGAAAAGCCATATCCATCCATTTCAGTAGTAAGGAATATTTTATAGAATTCCAAAATGTCATGAGTCGAGAAAGCAAAGATTGTTGGCACCTTACACCAATTTTCAATAATACTCCAGATTATTTGAGTAAATTGGCACAATACGATCAAGTACTCCACGGACTCCACCTCGTCTTTACAAATCGGGTTGATAACCGATCCACCAAAATACTTCTTTTAACAAGAGACAATAATACCGGTATTTGTTCCATTACCGCTCTCCAAACAAAAATCCCCATCTTTTTTCAGCACAAAGTTATTCCACTCAAATAAATAGTTGCCCTCCAACTTCATATTAAAAAAGCAAACTGACATGCGAGACTTTTGACTGAAAAACCACCATCATCATCTAGTTCCCAGATATGTCTATCTTCACCTTCTTGCAAATACATGTGTTGACAATACAATAGTAGCTCACGAAGTTCATTTATTTTTGCCAACCCATGCGACACTCTAACCTAACCCCATTGCCCACAAACCTCCCCATCATACATAATTAAGCGATCCAACACTATGCAACATTTATTCCCCTCAATAAAGGAAACCGGCCACAAAATGCCACCTCCCCATACCACAAATTAATCCAAAACCAAGTATTTTTGCCCCTCTTTCACCTCACGCCTCATTACTCTACTCAAATCTACCCCCAATTCAACAACCTCACTAGAGATCTTCATATGCTTCCAAGGACCCGGTAAGGATACCATTACTATTATTTTACACCTAATTATTATGCATATTATTATTTTGAAAGATATTTGATGCAACTTTATTAGGTTAAACTAGCTTTAAAAACCGTGTGATGCACGAGAAGCTCAAAAGAAAAGCAATTAAACAATAGAAATTAAAAAAAAACCAATATTTTAACATATTAAATGGTTTAATAAGTTCAAATTCTATTTTTCAATAAAATATTCATATGAATACGTGGTGCATTCTCACACAATTTCTTCATAATTACGAAAAATATGCACATAATGATTTTATAAGTTGTAATTGTATTTTTTAATGGAATAGTGAATTCTAACAAAAAATGATAAGATGTTACATTATAAATGAGATAAAAAGAGAACATCTTATCTAAAATTAACATAATAAAACACTCTTTTGTACTACATACAAATTTGAAATATATGAGTGAGAACTCCATGGATCTATTAAGGTTGAATGAATATGTCACACCCAACCTAACGGCGGAACCTTCCGGGGCTCAACATAATTCGTATCATAACTCAAAGACACTAATACCATAAAAAGTTTCAATTTCTAATTTACTTCATTAATATCAAAGTACACAAAGTATATAAAACAAAGAAATTACAACAACATTTAAAGTTTTATAATTTTTAGCCTAAGGCGTGATCTAAGTTCTCCACCTCAAATCATCTGAAATAACATGTAACATGCATATAAATAATTTGTCACCAACACATATTGAGCAAGTAATTCACAGTTTGGTGTAAATATAATAATAATATTGAGAAATAAGTAATTCCCTGCTTTACTGAATGGCATCAATTTACATAAACAAATAAATGTGTCTTTTCGATCATGCCACTAGATTTCGGACATGTATATTTGGATGAATTTGCAACCAATAAACAACATAAAGAAAAAGTAAACAATTGTGTGTTTTCGGGCATTCCACCAGATTCGGATATGTCTATTTAGACATCGTATCATACTATGAGGATGAGGAAGAGGATGAGATACCAACCAACTATAAAAGCAATAAACACATAATTCATATAGCAATCAACATTTAATCGAGCAATATCACAATAACGCACACAATGGAATTGGTTTGAATAAATTAGTATACTAATATTAATTTCTAGTACGCATAATGCCCCCAAAACAGAAATAGGAAAAAGGGGATGTGATTACTCACCTTAGAGATATGGTAGACAGTAACGAGGAGATGGTGAAAGCGAACAAGTTAGTTTGTTCCACAAGGAGTGTCAACAGCAAGTCCTTGTTTAAACGATACAATTAAAATAAATAACTAATAAATGAACAAAAAACAAACAAGACTCAATAATAAGGGTTTATAATGGATTTAGGATCGTTAAACCATTAATTATATATTATATTAATTCTTAGAAAAGTTGATTAAAAACGTAAACGAGTTAATTATTTTTAAACAATGAATTGCTAAATTAATATGTATAATTTATAATAAATGAAAACTTGATTTGAAAGTTTTTTTGGTAATCGGTTTGTTTGGTCGAGTAAAAACTATTTTTAATTTAGTTATTTGTTTATTTACAAAAAGATTATTAGGTTAGGTCGGAAAGAAAAAAAATACATAGATTGGTAACGAAATTATATATATACATATATATATATACACGAAAAAGATTAAAACGAAAGTTTATTTTGAGACTTTAACGTTGTTCGAAATGTTAATCGGGTGTAAACATTATTAACTTTCAATATAATATAGTTTAAATAATAAAAATTTAATTAAAGTAAAATAAGAAAAAGAAAAAAAAACAATAAAATAAGAAAACCGGTTGCCTAGGGGCTCGAATCTGGGTCTCTGGGTGGCTGAGTCTTAACGGGTGTGCACCTGCCCGGTGTGGCTCACTTGTTTAAAGCATGAACTTAAAATTATTCAAACATAAATTGAAACAATCCCCAAAACCATAAGTACCCTAAAATTTCAATTCCCAAATTGAAGATCGAATACCCTCCTTGAATTAAAATTGACAAAGGGGTTTTAACCAACAAACAAAATCGAACAAAACCCATATATTAATTACCTTACACGATGATCTAACGAGGGTGAATGATAGATTAGAGTTTCCGGCTACATGAACGAGTCAAAACTAATATAGAACAACTTCTGGGTTGCAATTGACACAGGGGTTTGGTACGTGGTGGTGTAAGGATGTCGAGGGACAAGTTAATTGAGTTATGGTCACTTATTTATAGTGTTTTAAGAATAGTTCAAGCCGCGGATTGTTATTGGATGATTACTATGAAGCTAGCGGTCAATAACCTAATTAAGTTTGTGATTGAATGCGGAAATGGTAGCTTGACGTGTATCTACGAACAACTCCTTGATTTACGGATCAAGAAAGAAAGGGGGTAGCCTCGTCTTTGGAGGGAGGAGAAACACAAGAAAAACAAAGAAAATAAAATAATATTTCAAAATTTTGTAGGTTTGTCCGTTGTGTTTGAGTGTGGAAACCAAAGAGGGTAAAACTGCAGTTACGGGTGGATTTTGCACATTTGAGATAGTTATAAGGGTAAAGTTAAAATACAAAGGACAACAAAAATGAGAAGGGTGAGAAGCAATCAAGTCCATTGATCTTAGATTTGAATGACTGAGATTAATTTAATAAATAAAAATTGATGAAAAGGGTATTAAGGTAATAACCCATATTTGTTGAGTTTCTCTCTCCACATGCAAGGCATATGCCAATTCCCCCATCATTTTAAAATATCCATAACTTTTTCACACGACATTATTTTTTAAAAAGAATTCACCGTTATAATAAGCGTATTTTTATCTTTAATATGAGTATCATATTGTTATTTAAAAATTAAAAAAATTAATGGGTTTTTTAATTGTGTTTTTTGTTGTTCATTGTGTCATTGTGTAATATATTGTTTCCATTGTGTTTTACATTTCAAGTCATTGTGTTATATATATTCACCATTGTGTGTTACATTTTAGGCCATTGTGTTATACGTATTCGCCATTGTGTCTTACGTTTTAGGTAATTGTTTTATACGTATTCACCATTGTGTTTTACATTTCAAGTTATTGTGTAACATGTATTAATGGTGAAAAAAGACACAATGGTGTGCGAAAAGACACAATGGCGAAAAAAGACACAATGGTGTGCGAAAAGACACAATGATAAGCGAAAAGACACAATGGTGTGCGAAAAGACACAATGAAGAAAAAAGATACAATGATGAAAAAAATACACAATCATAAGCGAAAAGACACAATGGTGTGCGAAAAGACAAAATGAAGAAAAAAGACAGAGTGACGAAAAAAGACACAATGATAAGCGAAAAGACACAATTGTGTGCGAAAAGACACAATGGTGTGTGAAAAGACACAATGAAGAAAAAGACACAATTATAAGCGAAAAGACACAATGAAGAAAAAAGACACAATTATAAGCGAAAAGACACAATGGTGTGCGAAAAGACACAATGACGAAAAAAGACACAATGATAAGCAAAAAAGACACAATGGTGTGCGAAATGACGCAAAGAAGATAAAAGACACAATGATAAGAAAAAAAATACCATGGTGTGCGAAAAGACACAATGGTGTGCGAAAAAGACACAATTATAAGCGAAAAGACACAATGGTGTTCGAAAAGACACAATGACGAAAAAGGACACAATGATATGCGAAAAGACACAATGGTGTGCGAAATGATACAATGACGAAAAAAGACACAATGATAAGCGAAAAAACACAATGGTGTGCGAAAAGACACAATGGTGTGCGAAAATTATAAGCGAAAAGACACAATGGTGTACGAAAAGACACAATGACGAAAAAACACAATGATAAGCGAAAAAGACACATTGGTGTGCGAAAAGACACAATGACGTGATTTTTGTTTTAAATTTTATATAACAAATATCATACTCATATTAAAGATAAAAAAACGCTTGTTATTATGATGATTTTTTTTTAAAAAAAATATCATACGAAAAAGTTATAAACGTTCTAAAATGATGAGGGTATTAACATGTGTCTTGCATGTGGAAAGAGAAAATGTGTACAATTACCTCTATACCCTTTTTCTTTTGGTCCCCACTTGACACATGTCAATTATTTATGGTTTCTCACACTTCTCATTTTTGTTATCCTTTGTAGAAAAAATTGATCCTAGTTATAATATTATATAAAATAATCGAAACTAATCCGAGCGTCGTAAAATAAAAGAAATGATCAAAGACTAAAAATAATAAATTTATTAATTTGATTTAATAGCAATGTAATGAGTAATAAAATAAAATAAAATAAAATAAAATTTAAATTTTAAACGTGTCGGGTTTTCCGGTGTGAAGTTTTACAAATGTTACAGAATACGTATTAATAAAAGTGTTATTAATTTATAATTTCTTCTTGTTTTATCTTCTTAAACTTATAAATATCGTTCATTAATTTTACCACATTCATCTCCTCACTAAAAAGTGTTTATAAATTGATTTAATAAAAAAATGTAGATATGACTTTCATTAAAGATATAAATATTTTTATTTTGTTGACATAAACACTAACATACTTTTAATCTTTATAATTTAGGTAATTAGTTATTTGTTTAAATAATGGAATGACATGTTTTTATTACATTGACATAAGTAAAATTTTTCATTAAAGTTAGGAGAATAGTTTGAGCTGGAATTTTGGCTAAGAATGAATCTTCAAGTGATATGTGTACCTAGTTACTTTACTTTATTAAAATAGCTAGACATCAAATTGTCTTATAACACATGTTATACTATTAGTTAAAAACCTGTGTACAGTAGTTGAATAAAAGAATATATGTTATTCTTGACGGTAGTGAGGAGCCTACCTCGTAACCAGGCTTTCAAGGTTGCCCATAAATAAGTAAATGGGGAATGAAGACTAGATAGGAATGAAGAAAGCCTTTCAATAAGGAGGAGTGAAACAGGGTAAATTAATCTTCTGGGTACTGTTCCTTTAAGCAAGGGGAGAGGCTCAAAATGGGTGTGTCCCCAGCACAAGCTGATGCATACAGGATAAAAGGAAGAAGCTGGAGGGTAATAACAAGCATAGAAAGAATATATAGGTCCTCATTGTAATAGCCAAGGCTATGGCTCCCTTTATATATGGAGAAAGGTTTCTTGAATAGGCAGATTGTTTAGATGTAATACCTGAAATTATTAATTAAAAACATTGATCTCCATTCTCTTTAAAGTTCACCTTTTAATCCTCACGATTGTAAATCGGTTTCACTAAGGGTTCCAACATTGGCGCCATTCGTGGGACTCCTAATCAGAAGTCTCACCTGCACCTTTAAAAATAATGGTTGATCATGGTGTGGGTGATACACCGCCGCTGTTTCCACCAAATTTTGGTGAAACCAGCAAGGTAACCAAACCAACGACACTAGACACCACACGCTCGTTTCCGAAATGCGTAAAATATCCCGATGGATCGGTGCTAATCGAAGAAAAAACAAAAAAGATGACATACATGCTAGAGATCATGCCGAGGAGAGGTGGAAGATAACGATGGAGTTTATACGAGCTCATAGGTACACTTTAAGGGCATGCATAAAAGAACAAGAAATAGGAGAAAAGTTGGCAGCGTTCGAGCCCGACTTTTGTTCGAGATGCCCACCCAGACGGAAGAGGCAGACCCAAAAGACAAACCCGACAAGGCTTGATTTCGTTGCTCGAGTCTCTGATAACCTCTCTCCATTGCTAAAAACAAAGAAAGAGCCACCCCAAGTGCTCTCGAAACTCCATATCGGCCATCTAATACCTGATGTCTCAAAATTTACCAAACGTATAACGGAGGACATCCTGTCCCCAAGCTATGTTATCCTACCACTGTCGAAGACTACGATGTAACTTAGGACCCTGAAGAACATCTTCATGCCTTCCGGGGAGCAGGGTTGGCCAGTGGGTAGTCAATTCCCGTTTGTTGATTAGTGTTTCCACAAACTGTAATGGGGGATAGGGGTATGGGTTGACAATTTGGAACCAGGCAGCATTGGCAGTTTGAAGAGCTGAGGGAGAAATTCTTACGAAATTTTAGTCAGCAATGAAAAGCTATGAAGAACCCCAACGAGATCCTACATATACACAGGAAGGATGAACAGAGGGTGTAACCCTCATGGACCGATATGTGGCCGAAAGTATGAACATTAAAAGGGTCCATGAGGTCATGAAGATAAGTGGGTTCATCAATGGGGTAGGACATTCCCATCTAACCTAAAGCTGGTAGAAGATTTCCCTATCACCTTTGACCAACTCATGGACCAGGTTAGTGCTTTTGTCAGAGGGAAAGACACCAGGTCCATGCTCAAAGAATGGGAAACTATGAAAGTAATCCCCAAGCCGGGAAGCCGGGCTAAGAACAATGGGGGACCCATGCCTAGCCGTGGTAAAACTTTATTTGAAAAATCCCGATTCACCCCATATAAGCCTCCATCGCACTTCCAGCCTTACTCCCCAATACTATCCACCCATGTTCCCTGCGCCTACCCCCTGTCATGAGGGGGTACACTATAGACCCCTAGATAGTGAAAAACTGCCATCAGGGACAAGGGATGTTCTTGCTGCCGATAAAAGTAAGTATGCCTCAAAACCATCCATTCCTTTTAAGCATGCCTACAAAGCCAACCCCTAAGGATACTACAATTATAACAAAAGTCATGGTCATAACACCGAAAGTTGTGTTTACTTAAGATAATATGGGACGTCACCCTCAAATCTGGCCAATTACCCTCAACGCTCAAAGAGTCCTCCTCCAAAGAAAAAGAGGATGATGAAGATGAACATTACGTTGATATGATATGAAAAAAGAAGAATGAGAAAAAGACATGGAGAGGGTAACCAATATGGGAAGGGTTGATCAGGTTTCCACATACCAGTCATGGATGAAGATGCCTATCGCCTTCCTGGGTTTAGATAATTAGGTAGCTAGGGAGATGCCCATAAACATATCAACTAGTGTGGTCGGACATCACATAGCGTGTACACACGTTGATGGGGGAGCAAGGTGGAAGTGAAGTATGAACACTGCTTTGCAAGGCTCCAAAGAGAGATTTGAAAAAGTCTTGAGGAAGATTTATGCACCTTGATGGGATTTTCGAGGGGAAGTGATAGAGCCACTAGGATCTCTCACCTTTTCCCTGACCTTGAAAGAAGGAGAGAAAATGAGGACAGTCAACCTCCGGGTTTCAGTGGTAAGAGCTCCTTCCAAGTACAATATCATCCTGGCCGACCAGGAATGAGAGCCCTCAGGCCCGTAGTGTCACACCTCGACCAAAGGCGGCGGAACTTGCCGAGGCACGACAGATTGCTCAAGAACACTACGACACTATTAAAGTGAGAATATTTACTCAACTCATTTATTTCATTCGATAAATCAAATACAAATTGTTCAAAGATTAAATACAAACACTTACAACAATATCTAATTTATTAAAATATCCTAAAGGTATAATCTATGTGATGAGTCTTCAATCTTCATAAGCATCCTAAAAGTAAACCTGTAGCATGCATAAAAATAGATTTAAACAACACGAATGTTGGTGAGCAATACAGTAGTTTTTGTTGTATATATATATAATGAGGCAAAAATTACAATTAATATGTGTAAATAGAATAATGTAACGACTATTGTAAGTGTAAAGTAAATAACTAAGGATCCTTTCTATTTGGTAACAACCAAAATACTCGGATAACGAGGCTCTATTCTATTAGCACAAGGCTATAATAATTGGGGGAGCGTATGATCATACTTATTGAGGCTCAAAAACAACATTAAAATAAACACTCGTGCACATAATCAATTTGAGGCATAAACAAAATATCGAGCAAATATTCATATAAACATATAATGCAAAATTGTGGATTTAGTAATAAGGTCTTAAAACATGTAAGTTTGAATACGGTACACACGCGACCATCAAAAGTTTAAAAGCGTAAAAAGGGGGAGTGTAATTACTCACTTGGAATAAGTGACTTTGATGAAGAATTTGTTCAAGAGAAAGCTTCGGGAAAACGAGCTCAACGATTTAACGTGCGAGTCCTAGGTTTAAAAGGTCCTTAAGTTAATAAGATGTCTTGAGAAAACTTAAAGTAAAATAAAATGACAAACAAAATAAGTAAACAAAGTTTTGGGGTTTAAAGTGTAAAAACTTAAGTAATTAAAGTGACGGTCTGAAACTTAAGTTAACCCGAAATCGAGTCTCGGTGTTCAATCCATATATTTTACTTAACCTTTGTTAAATACATATGAGAGGATTGGTTTAATGCAATAGCGCACGACCCCTTGATAGATAAATACCAAAACGGAATTTTAACGAGTGTTCGGTTTAGTCGGTTTGGGTCTTGCTAAGTTGTCAAGTACGAACCCGACATTCCAAAGTGATAATTATCATGAGATAACTTATTTAAAACAGAAACTTAACTAAGTTAGAAGTTCTATTAGAAAGAAAATCCAAACGTCAATGTTAAGGTTTTATCGGTCCAAGCTTGTTATAAAATCATGTTGGATCCGACATACCAGGTATTTTGAGAAAATATTAATAAATCAGTTTGTAACACAATCTTAAAAAAAATATGAGAATCGGTAGCCCGAAACACAACTAGTGTGTTTTAAGCGAGTGAGCTTGGTTTAGTTCGGTTTGTTTGGTTAGGTTGGTTCAAGACTTGGTAATGACCAAGTTTGGTTCCAACTTATGCATATCATAAAAACAATTACAAAAAGTAAATAAAGAACTTAGAAACTTGAATATTACATGCAACTTGTTTTATATCATATAAATAAAGAGTCTAAACGGGAGTTCGGTTTTGGTTCGGTCCGTGATTTGTTATAAGACCGAGGTTGGTTACCACATACCCAATACCATAGAACTAATACAAAACTTAGAAAACTCAGATCTTAAACAAAAACAGTAAGCTTAATTGAATTAAAGTTTTGAAATGGACTAAAATAGCCCTTTCATGTAAATTTGCCTTAGGATGACATAAACACCTAATCCAACCATTGTTAAAGAAGGGAAGACAAAGAAGTAAAGTATTATAATATAAACAAACTGAAAATACAAGTTTTAATTACCAAAAATGGATTCAAATAAAAGTCAAACTGTCAAATACATGGGAATGAAGCTTATAACTCTAATTTGAGAGAGAGTTTGAAGTGATAGCAGCTGGAAATGGGTGAAATAAGTTAGTATTTATAGAGGAAGGGTTAGGGTTCGGCCACAAGTCTCAACCAATGGTTTTACATGTAATTTGGTTGATTGGTGGGTTTTAAACAAGTTAAAAAATATATAAAAACGAGCTGAACTGCTACAGATGTCTGGCCACCACTCGCGAACAGCTCACCCTTCCTGAGGAGGGAGGGGGGGGGGGTTGGTTTAGCAGTGTGGTTTTTGGCGAGTTTCGTCCATGAAGTTAGTTTTAAGTCGTTTTTATCAATAAAAGAGTGTTTTATAATACCGTAAAGGGCCTTATAAGAAAACGAAACGTATGAAACGTGATTATAACTTAAAATACACTATTTTATTAATATCAAAGGATCCAAAAACAAAACAGATCGAGTTTACCGTACAAATACAAATTGAATCAAACCGAAAATGACGAATGCCACAGTCTTCCCAACTTTAAGAAATTTTGTCCCGAAATTAAAATATGCTTAAGAAAAAGAGACAACTACTAATGGATGTCATTTTAGTAAGGCAATAGTATAAACAAAATTTAAGTAAAAAGAATAACATCAAATCCTCGGATGAATTGAAAAACGCCATAAATGAGAACATTACAAGGTTACTTATATATAGGATGTACCAACGACGTATCCACCATGCCCTTATCATCTCACATTTACATCGTTTTTTCTAAAATCATCCTCGACTACGAGTTATGGCACACAACCGCACTTACTACGGATTCCGTACAAGGATTTTGATAATTTAGTGTGCACCTATAATTATTTAGATCGTCGTATGGTCCACATGGGTCTTTCCATTGTGTGGGTTGAAAGACATAGTTATTTTGAAATATTAAATATTAGAAACGTAAATAAAATTTGTTGAATGTTACCAATATTGACAAAGCAATATTAGCAATTGAAAACTTTTGAGGTCGTCTTTTAAATAAGTAAGAAAAATGAGGTAAATAATTGAAATGACTAAAAATTTAATTAGTCACATGATAGGACCCGGGGTTAAAATAGCAATTCGGCTAAATAAGTATAGATGGTCGAATAGATAAATTTATAGGGTAAACAATATGAAATGAGACTTGAAGTCGAAAATCATCAAGATAAAATAAAAAAATCAATGTTTATAAATCGAGACACTAAATTAAAATAAATCGATATGTGAAATATTGATAATGAGAAGTCCGATAAGTGAAAATGAGAATCCAATAAGTGCAAACTTGATATTGAGATGAACATCGACACAATTAACAATAAAATCGCATGATGAGTTTCATATGGGAAACAAACTTGAGGTCATAAGCATTTGTGGATATGATTGCGTGAAGTAAGGTTAAATAACATGAGGATCAGGTGGGTTCTATGGGGGTAACGTAACCGTATATCAAACACAAATTACAATTGTTTAACTTAACAAAACATCGAAGAAAGGTGAAAAAATGCGCATACGACTTCTATTGTGAGACAATTTATATAATCATGATTATAGTGACGGTTTCCAATAGCACTGATGTTTGTGGACAGCCATGCGTAGGCCGTTAATTACGTAATTGAGGTCATGTGGCAAAAAGCATTAAGTATCGTTTATAATGAGCAATATGGTTATGACAGAAATATCGTTTTAAAATGAAACGAAATTGTAGTGAAACTGAAGTTGAAGTAGTGCATAATAGACACACAATTTGTTATCGAATAACCAGAATTTGGACCTGAATAATCAAAACACAAAAATGAAATCTAGAGTACATAAAGTTGTTATAGAAATATCTTGTTAAAATGTAAAGAACATTATATAAGAAATGAGACTTGGGCTAATGGTGAAATATGTAAATTGCATATTCTAAATGATTGAAAGATAAAATTCAAAAAACAATTCTGAGTAAAGTGGTTATATCCATCCAACAAACTAAATTTAATAACTGAGCATCGTGGTAGCGCGTAGTTAGAGAAGCTCCTAAATTTTAATCAATTAAATCTCGATAATTAATTCTTAAACAAAATTTTTGAGTATCTAAAACAGTTATGATGATATCGTTTTAATTGAAAATAAACCGTAAAAAGGAATAAGAGGTGCGGAGATGTGAGGTAATGAAACACATAAATTGTTATTGAATAATCCGGAATAACCAAAATTCATACCAAAATATCGAGTATATAAAGTTGTTATGGAAACATCCCAAAAAATTTAATTCATAAATAAGTGAACAATGAGGCAATGCGAAATAATGAAATTAGGAAACTGTTAATAAATACATCTTGTAACAACATTCGAAATGAGACTTCGTGTGAATAAGTCATTATGGTATTATCACTTTAAGTAAAAAAAAGAAAAAAAATCATGACTGAAACAAACACTGCGGCAATGCGATGTAGCGATATACGTAAATAGTTTATTGAACAAACTTGAAAACGAAATCCAGAATTAAATTTCGAGTGCGTAAAGTTGTTGTGACAATATCACTTTTATATGAAAAGGTTTTATAATGAAATGAATACTATGAATAAGTGTAAATTGTTATCTTCAAAACAAAGGTTTATAATTTAAAATGAAGACTTGAGTACGTGGAGTGGTTATAAGTACAATACTTATAAAAAAAATCAATAAGGGTAATGAGGATTGCGTGGGAATGTAGAGGTTTAAGCTTTAATGGTGGGTGGTTTGGGAACCTTTTGAGGAATGAGTGTTTTCTTGAGTATTTTGTGTAGCTGGGTTTACTTGGGTTTGATAATTGTGGGGTTTGTTTGAGCTTGATGGATTAGATAAGTTGAGATTGACTAGTTTGGGCTTGGATTCGGTTTGTATATGCATTTTGCGAAGAGGGTTCGGATAACTATTGTGGTATTAAGCTTGAAGGTTAGGTGGTAATGGTATGACAGCATGGTTTGTGATTCGACATATTATGGGTTAAAGGATTGAGTCATAGGTTGGTAAATTTTGGTTAGTGTGTGTTCAAGGAATGAGTAGATGTTCTTGTCGATGTTTCGTAGCAGTAGGATAATGAAATTGGTAGTGGTTACATAGGGTAAAAGTGTCGGGTTGGGGGGTTCTTTGTTGGGTTGATTTTGTACATCTTTGATTTGCATGGAGTTTGAGTTGGTGAGGGCATAACTTAGGTTAGTTTGGTTTCGTTTCTCTTCTTGGTTAGGGAAAAATCGATTGCATGTGAAGATATGGTAGTGGAAGGAGGGAGTTGTAACGATGGTAATAGTGGTAATGACATGTTGATTGTGGTGATAGTTTGAGTGAGGATGTTCGGGAACTTGCGGTTGCGTTTTAAAGGAAGTTTGATCAACATTAAGTTTGAAATGGAACGTATCACAATTTATAAACCACTAAATTAAATTGAAAAGGTTGAAACATTTATGAAATTTCATGAACCAAATTACAAATTGAAATTACCATGCGAAACCGAAACTCTATGAATTCACCTTAGATTGTTCGCGTTTTAATCACAACGTGAAGATTTTGATATAAAGGTTAGAGAGAGAAAAAGAAAAAAAATACCTATATATATAATATGGTATCAATAATTATTTTTAATACATTAGTTTTATAGGAACGTTTGAGAAACAAGTTAGTGCATCACCACAATTTCCTTGCTTTAACGAATCCCACAAGTATTATTATGAAAATGTCGGGTCGTGCTTGCCTTGATATAAATATTTTTATAAGAGAAAGTTTGGAATAAACAGATCCTTTTAACGTAAATCGTACTTGAAATAAACAAAATTAAGTAGTGGAAATTATCATAAGAACTAAGAAAAACATATGAACAAAATTGTATATTGAAGTTTACCAGAGGAATAAAAGAACAAAATTGTTGTAAAAATATATATATGGAGATAAAATTTACTATGAGGGATCAAAATAAGTATATTGTATAGTGAAATTTGTTATAAAGTATCGAGATAAATAATAAAAATTTGTTATGAGAACAGAATTACGTAACGAGAGTTTTACCATAAGGGTTGTATAATATTGTGTATTGAAACTGTCATGAGAGATTAAAATAAACAATTTCATGAAACAAGGAATCAAGATAAACAAGATTGCCATCAAATTAGAATTGCTATGAAACTTTGTATGAGGAAATTAAAAGCAATTTAAAATTACACATTGAGAATTACTTGAGAAATCAAAGTAAAATCTTTATGAGAAAATTTAAAATAAATATTTTGTGAAACGAGGAATCAAGATAAACAAGATTTTCATCGAAATATAATTTCTATGAGAATTTGTATGAGGAAATTAAATGCAATTAAAAATTATACAATGAGAATCACTTGAGAAATCAAAGTAAAATTGACATGAGAAACTTTAAAATGATTGAAATCATATGATAATTTATATATTTATTTATTTTTAGAGAGAAGTCATAATGAACAAAAATTGTATAATGAAAGTTTTCATGAGGATTTAAAATGTATTAAATGAAATTGAAGAATCAAAATAGACGAAATTATGTGGTGAAAATTGTTGTGAAAAATCAAGTTGATGAAATTTGTGTAATAAATTTACCATGTGCAATCAAAACATAAGAGGATTAATCATAACGAAAAATAAAAAATATATTAATGAGAATTCGTAATGAGGAATCAATATAAATAAAATGAATAAATAAAATTCAATAAATAAGTTCTTCATAAACATTCAACATAAAAAGAAAATTTGAAATTTAACGGCCAGAACGTTCATCTATCACCATGAATCTTGTTCCAATCAGTAATTCTTTAAATGAAAATGAGATAAAATGGGGAGTCGAACATTTGCACGTATCACCGCGTCTTTCATGTTTCGACCGAAAAAATAAAAAATAAAATAAAATGATAATAATAACTAGTAAAAATGAGGCGACGAGCTGTTGAAAACATTAGTCCACTTATCACAGTGACTTTTATGTTTCCAACAAAAAAAATATAAGGAGCCAACCGGAACACTTGCATTCGACCACTTAAAGTTGTTAACTCTTATAACATGGGTTTGTTTGGCCTAGGAGACAAACACTTAGATCCAATCATCCTAGGTAAGCCATATCACATTCGATTCTTGGAATCTTTTTGTCAAAGGATCGAATAGTAGTGTTTTTGCCTCTTACGGTTGCCACAAATTAGTATGATCAATATTTGAGGATATGAGAAGTAACAGGGTCCAAATTAAGTTTGTGTTCCATAAAAAACACAAAAAAAAACTCTCTTTTTTTCCGGTAAGTTAAGGATACCTTAGAATAATGTGAGAGTGTGTGCATGTGTATATACGAGATTAAATAGAGTAAATAAGTAAATAAGTGCAATGAACAATCAAGTTCACAATAGGCTTGGGTTGGGTGGCTAGGGCAAATCCGCCACAAAGTGATTCAAATCTCTAGTCATAGGGTCAGGGACGGAACTACAAGAGGGTCAAGGGGGTTAGTTTACCCTTTGGCTGGCCAAAGTATGTGTTAATCGGTGTACTTGACCGGATAAGATTTTGTTGTGTTGTGTGTCTTTTGACCCTCTAGATTGTCTCCATGTAGTATTTAAATATTTAAAGGTTGAAAGAGAAGAGTGAGGTTGCATTATTCGATTTTTTTCCGAAAAGCTGTCGTTGACGTTGCGCTCCGGCGAGTTTAAAATACAGAGGAGAACGAGGAAGATGAAGATGTGTGGTTAAAGATAATTCTAAATATTTTAATATTTTTTCAGAACTTTAGTTCTTGTACGTAGGCTTTCTTTGTAGAACCCAAATTCATTAAATATGTCCAATACCCAAAGTAATGCCAATTTATCTATTTTCTTTTGTCATCAACGGTTTCAAATTTCAATCCCCTCTAGTCTATACTTATTCTATTTATTAAATATAACATTATTATTTCAATTCAAGTATCATTATTTCTCTTTTTTTTAACGACCAACAGACATCGAATGGTTAGGTACTCCGTACCGGATGACCCAATAATAAAAGGCTATCGTCAGCTGGCCCAACCTAGATGTACGGAGCCCTTAAACGCCTCTAAATTATCTCCAGTTTCGAGAAAAACTCATCATACCGAAGGCTCACTGGTGGTAAAACTCGGATGACCTTAGGATCGAACCGGAGATCACAAATATTAGTTTTCCATCATTGAGCCACCCATATCTCCCTAAAGTGTTGTAAGTAAGGGTTGAACTTGAGTATTCATTTAGAAACCCAAGCTCCCTAAAGTATTATCGTTTATATTATATTTTAGTTTATTTGATAAGTAGCAATATTATTGTTTTATTTGATAATATGTGATTTTATATTATTAACTTATTTGAATAAGTTATTATATATTTTTTATTTGAATTTCAATTATTATATCTAATTGTGTGTCACAAAATTTAATTATTTCGATGCACAAATTTTAATAGATCGATACTAGAAAAATAAGAAAAAGGCCAAATATTACATTAAGACTTAATGAAATCTTAAATACCAAAAAACACAACTAATAAATAAATTAAGCAAACAAATAAATGGCATAATTTATAAGTAGTTACTTTGGCGTGCAACATAAATTAAATAAGTCAAGAAGAGTTAAAACTGTTAGATGACGAAATTATTAGTGACCCAAACTTGCGTAAATCAATAGTTGATGTACATCGATGGATGTAAAACATTTCTATTACAACCCTCAAGTTTAAAACTTCCGGTTCCGCCACTGCATAGGGTTTCCGGCACATGCTATCTTACACCTTCTTCTCGGTGGGCACAATCCAACATTTCTTACAAAGTCTTACAATGGATGTGAGCTTATCAACCCTCGTGCCATGCCCAAGCCCTTTCCTTCGCCCTATACCGAAAGATATTCGTTCATTGATCAACTACCACTTGATCCCCTAGGTAAAAGAATTTCTCTAGGTCCCCTCCTAATAAGTAGGGCTTTGTTGGTCTTGCAAGCATTTGTCTACGTTTGCTTGCAAAACTGCTAAGGTTAAGATAGCCAATCCCGTTTTGTTTCGGCATATGCGATTCAATTTCGAATAGTGTATTATAGTCGACGGGCCTCTAGCGATGATCGGACCCAGATAATCAATGTATTCATCGTGCCCCGTGGGTTCGGTGAAAGAATTGAATTTCCTGATGAGGTAGCCTGCTAGGACTTTGCTAGAAAAGGGATTAGCGGCTTAATGCATGGATTTGAGCTATGAAAGGCCTTTGTAAGTGCCTTGCTCATGCCTTCCCGCCTTAATATGTCAAAGAGCCAAAAATGCACTCAATGAAGGCCACAATCAATAGTAGGGGTTTCTCTCTCAATTAACAAGCCCAGGGATCACATACTAGATCTAACCAAGTGGTTTAGCTTTAATTTTAACTATACAAAGATCTTATTTCTTCCCTATAAGATCGATTGAAAGAAGCCTTTGGGTTACAGTCAACTCATAAAATACTCTCCTAAGGAGATATTCTTTCTATCTGTAACAAAAAGGGGGAAAGATTCCTTCTTGCCTACTTCGCGGATCGAAGGGAGAAGACCTATTCAATAAAAAAGTGCAAGCAAAAAGCATTCTATGAACGAATTCCTTCATAGCTTTCACATATAGAGTAGAGAGAAAAGGGAGTGAGCCTTTGGTATTCTGTTCTTATTGCTTAGTTCCTGTCTATCCTATCTATCAAAATAGACTCGGAAAAAGATCAGTCAATATAACTAGATTCAGAAAATTCACATACATGTAGGGGTGAGGCTTGAGTCTACTTTCTATTACAAAAGTAGAAAGTAGAAAGAAGACTCACTACTCAATTCGAAGGCGACACGCCTTGCCGCCTTTACGAGGATTTTCCTCCTTTTCTTCTTTTGTTTGAAATAGGACCGGGCCGGGTAGAATCCAGTTGGAATGAAAGAAAGAAACCGCCGAAGTGGGGGATTGTCCTGTCCTCCTCACTGACCCCAAGAAGGTGGCTCTGCCACTTAGTAGGCCGACAGAGAGGGCACCAAATGCCTAAGCAAGACAAGAACCAACTATATGCTTAACACAAACTTTCTGGTCCTCCCTCTAGTACATGGGGAGCGGCACTACGCACCGTGGGAGAAGGGTAGAGGTCACTTTAGCTTGTTGTACCGGAGTGGTTCATCGTCAAAAGAACAACAATGTCTTGTAGCATTTCCTATTAATTTGTCTAGGGGATGGGTTGTAAAAGAAGGCTTTCTCATCTAAAGGCAGGGGTGAGCTTTCTCACTATACCTCGCTCTTCTTTTATCCTGCCTGCTTTCTTATCCCTGTTCCGTAAATTTCGTACGTAGACAGTTAGTTGCTCTGACTAGTTTTTTAGTGCAAAAAAGGACCAACGACGACCCTATCCTAAAGGAGAAGAAGGAGTAGGAGCAGAGCGGAGAATCTTTTTTTATTCCAGCTGAGAAAACTAGTAAAAGGAAGGATCAAGTGTGTTATATATTTCAGGAGCTAGATCAGTTGACGATGAACAAGTAAGAATTACCTAAAAAAATAGATGAAATTGGGCCTAAAGAAGCCATTCTGGTTCATTATCGATTAGGTATCATTGGGAACATAAAGATAAAAGAATTAACTAAGTATCAGATCGGCCAAATTGAACAAATGATAGGTCAAGATCATGTTGTTCATTGGGAATTGAAGAGGGGAGAACGAGCAGACATCAAATGATTAATTTCTATTTCTTGTTATTGTGGAATTCGTCATCAAGATGGATCACCCTTACGCGGACAATGAACTCATACTAATGCTAGGACTTGTCACAAGCAAATTCAAAAATGAAAGAAGTATACCAAAAGCCTTGGTACTTGTCTGATCAATCACACTGATAGCTTCAATAGTTCACTGAAATTTTCTTTAAGGATTTCACAGGTTACTAATCCAGTATCGGTATAGTAGGACTCCTTGGCCATTCCACAAGTGGCTCGGCTTTGTCCTAGAAGCTATTGCCCTGCGCCTCTATAGGCTTAGCTCTTGCTCATGACTGGTACATGGATCTCTCTATGTAGTGATCGGCCTTCTAGAAGCTTCGCCAGAAGCGACTAGTCGCTTCCTGAATGTCCCTTTCCTTCGCTACTAGGAGAGTCTTGCTAGCTTGCTTGCAATCTTGAAACGGTAGCTTCTGCGCCCTTCCTGCCTACTGAAAGGGATGTGAATGATCGTGACAACTCTTAAAATCCTATTCAGTCTGATTAGATATGTCACCGAAAGAAAATGATTATGCTCCCTCTCCTTATTTAGGACTCCGAGGATGGGCCGGCCCATCCTAACATCATTTATTAGGAGCCGGGCGTCGAAGCTTCCTCCTCAGAAAAAGATGTCTCCGACGCAACTCTCCCGACAAGAAAAACTTGATCTAGTTAGATTTTCTTGCGGGTTCGGGCAGGATGGACAAAAGAGAGATGCTTTCTATCAGTTAAAAGCGGATACCCCATGCTCCTATGGTCCGCTTACCAAGTAATATAAAAGAAGGACTCGGTCCAGAGCAAGTTGGGTTGGGGCATAGAGTCGTATGCGCTGTGGGGGGTGTGATGAAGGACGTGCTCGTACAGTTCATATAAGGAAATTAAAAAGTCATTGATTTTTGGGAACTTTCACTCCTCTATATTCGAAATATGCCTTATTAGAAGCATTACGATCTGCAGCTCAAATGATCCCTTATGAAGTCTCTATTGGTATTATTCTTATTGTGCGCCTTGTGAGTGCGTTTGGATCCGCAAAGGAAATTGCTTGGATGTTCCCCTAACCCAAATTCAGGAACGGACCGGAGGGAACCGCAACATGGGGGATGTCAGCGTCTCGTCGCAAGGCTCATTTTTAGTTGTGGATCATAGGGTGGGCAACTTTATCTGATCATGGGCCGGGGCACAAGGGTCCTAGTACTATCCATATGCAAAGAAGCCCTGAGGTTATTGCAGTGAGCAGAAATCTCACTCACCGGCCTAAACGACGAGCAAACACTCAAACGTGAGAGCAAGGGATCACCCAACGAATGGATGAGCTCAAAGGGGTGGGAGGAGAGAGGGGGCAAGAACCATATTTTCAAAGAAGTGGTGGTCCGAATCTTATCTGAACTGCGAGAATAACAGACTAAGCCATGCCATAATGGGTCATTCTCCAAACATGTAACATCCCGAAATTTCTAAAAATAATATTTAATATATTATTTCATTATGATGGAAAAGTTTACATGGGTTAGGAGAGAAATAATAATAAATCAATAAAGATAGAAAGATAAGTAGGCTATTAGATGGAGTTAATTATTGACCAAAAAAGAAAGATGGGCCTAAGGTCCATGAGCTTAAGGGAGTATAAATACCCCATAAACCCTAATCCTTTCCATTTCCATCCATTCTACATCATGGCATACACCTTCAAAAACACACACTTAGGCCAAACACACTCTACTATACCATATTCAAAGATCTGAGACCAACCAAAGGTAAGAAATGATTTATCTCAGCTGTACCAACATAGTAGACCCGACACCGCAGCCCCGTGATGCTGTACAAGCCGTTTGGATCTAGATATAGCTTTATTCGGGTGTTTAATCAACCAAAAACGAGCTTAAGGACCACCTTAGGAGTTAGGAGGGACGTGAGTTCCCTGTTACCCTATATGTTATGACCTTAGGAGGGTTCGATGTAGTTTTGGGAATGAACTGGCTATCTGAGTTTGAAGCTCAAATAGTGTGTAAGAGTAGGTTAATAAGATTAAAATCTTTGGATGGTAGTACAGTGACGGTTTATGGTGATAAAGAAATTTCAGGGCTTAATGTCATTTCGATGATAAAAGTTGAAGGATTTTTAAGGCGAGGGTGCGGTGCCTACCTGGCGTATGTTGTCAAAGCTATAGCCGAGATGAAAGACGTGAAAGATATTCCTGTTGTGCGCGACTACCCAGAAGTGTTCCATGAGGATCTTCCGGGGTTGCCACCGCAGCGAGAAATAGAATTTACGACAGACTTAATACCAGGAGCACAACCCGCCGCGAAAGCACCTTATTGCCTGGCGTCGTCCGAGATGAAAGAGTTGATGTCCCAACTGCAAGAACTCCTTGACAAAGGTTTTATTAGGCCGGGTTTTTCCCCGTGGGGGTGCACCTGGGGTTGTTTGTTAAGAAGAAGGATGGAAGCATGAGAATGTGTATAGACTATCGTGAGTTGAATAAGCTTACGGTGAAGAACATATATCTGTTGCCACGAATTGATAATTTGTTTGACCAACTACAAGGTTCAAGTTGGTTCTCACGAATAGATCTCAGATCAGATTATCACTAGCTGAAAGTGAAAGAGGCAGACACCCTTAAGACAACGTTTCGAACGCAGTATGGGCACTATGAGGTCCTCGTGATGTCGTTAGGTCTACCGAATGTCCCAGCAGCATTTATGGATATGATGAATAGGGTATGTCGGCCGATGTTAGACAAATCAGTTACCATGTTCATTGACGATATATTGATTTACTCAAAAATCGAGTCTGACCATGTGGAGCATCTACGAGAGGTATTAGAGGTTCTGAAGAAGGAAAAGTTGTATGCTAAGTCCTCGAAGTGTGCATTTTGGTTGTGTGAAGTACAGTTTCTAGGTCACATAATCAATCCTGAAGGGATTACTGTGGACCTAGCTAAGATTGAGTCGATGAAGAATTGGAAGACTCTGCAGATTCCGACTGATATACGCAGCTTCTTAAGGTTGGCTGGCTACTATAGAAGATTCATCGAAGGATTCTCCAAGATAGTCGCACCGTTGACCGGAATGACCCGAAAGACTGTGGTATTCAATTGGGGTAAGTTCAGGAGGAGACTTTTGAAGAACTAAAGAAAAGACTCATGCATGCTCAAAGTCTTACTCTACCAGATGGTGATGAGGATTTGGGTGATTGTATTGATACCAGCATCGTGGGTTAGGTTGCGTGTTAATGCAAAGAGGAAAGGTTATAGCTTATGCATCTAGACAATTGAAGATTCACGAGAGTACCTACCCAGCGCATGAGATAGAGCTAGCAGCAGTAGTGCATGCTCTAAAGATATGGAGACATTATTTGTATGGTACTAAGTGTACTATCTACAAAGATCATAAGAGTTTAAAGTACTTCTTCGAGCAGAAAGAATTAAACATGAGGCAGAGAAGATGGTTAGAGTTGATAAAGGACTACGACTGTGATATCAAATACTATCCGAGTAAGGCTAATGTGGTTGCCGACGCGCTAAGTTGGAAGAATGAAAAAGCCATTGCAATAGTGAAGTCGTATAAGTTGGTCATTAACTCAGATCTATTTGAAGAGATTATCAAGGTGGAGTCGGAAGTGCTTATAGATGAAGGGTTAATGAAGAAGGAGAATTTTTGGACAGCAAGACGAGCTAATGGAAAATGCTCATGGTGTGAAGATTAGATTTGACCGTATGTGGATTCCACGCCATGGAGACGTTAGAGGTAGAATCTTGGATGAAGCTCACAAGTCGAGATACTCGATTCACCCGGGATCCACCAAGATGTACCAAGATCTTAAGAGGGACTACTGGTGGCCGAATATGAAGAATGGGTAGTAGATTATGTCAGTAAGTGCCTAACTTGCTTGCAAGTCAAAGTAGAACACTAAAAACCTTACGGGAAGATGCAACCATTAGAGATACTATTTGGATTTCATAACTAAGCTACCCCATACCGCTAAACATCATGATACAATTTGGTTGATTGTGGACCGTCTAAAGAAAAGTGCTCACTTTCTGCCTATACGAGAGGCCATCTTGTCAAAAACGCTAGCAAATGTGTTCATAAAGGAGTTGTGGCTGAACACGAAGTGCCATCATCAATCGTGTTTGATAGAGATACTCGCATTACTTTGAGATTCTGGAAGAAGTTCCATGAGGCCATGGGAACACGACTGAACATTAGTATGGCATATCATTCTCAAACAAATGGGCAGTCTAAAAGGACTATCCAAACCCTTGAGGGTATTCTACGTGCTTGAGTTTTTAATTTTGGAGGAAGTTGGGATGATCATCTGCATCGGCAGATTTCTCCTATAACAACAGCTACTATTCGAGTTTGTGTATTCTACCATTCGAAATGATGTATGGCAGACGTTGCAGAACACCCGTATGCTGGGGAGAGATTGGCCAGAAAGAGAGAGGAAGTTTAGAAGTTGTGCATGAAACCTCCTCAAAGTTCGATTAGATCAAGGCAAGGATCAAAGCTGCTCAAGACCGTCAGAAGTCATATGCTGATAAGCGGCGACGACCAATCGGGGTAAACGTTGGTGACAATGTGATGCTCAAGGTCTCACCTTGGAAAGGAATTATTCGTTTCAGAAAGAGAGGGAAGTTAAGTCTAAGGTACATCGGACCGTTTAAGATTGTCGATCGTGTCGGCGAAGTAGCTTACAGGCTGGATTTGCCCGAAGAGTTAGAAGGGATTCACTATACTTTTCATGTTTCTCACTTGAGGAAATATCTAGCTGATGAAACTTCCCACGTGCCGTTAGTGGATATCGAGGTTGATGAACAATTGAACTACATTGAATAGCCCATTGAGATAGTGGACCGTAAGGAATGGCAACTTCGTCATAAAGGTATTCCTTTAATGAAAGTAATATGGAAGAACCACAAGGGATCAGATGCTACTTGGGAAGCTGAAGAAGAGATGCACAAGTTTTACCCGGGCTTGTTTAGGTAAGAGTTTGGTTTCGGGGACGAAACCTCTTTTAAGGAGGGTAGACTTGTAACATCCCGAAATTTAAAAAATAATATTTAATATATTATTTAATAATGATGGAAAAGTTTACTCTGGTTAGAAGAGAAAGAATAATAAAGTAATAAAGATGTAAGGATAAATAGGCTATTAGATGGAGTTAATTATGGACCAAAACGGAAAGATGGACCTAAGGTCCATGGGCTTAAGGTAGTATAAATACCCCTTAAACCCTAATTCTTTCCATTTACATCCATTCTACACCATAGCCTACACCTTAAAAAACACACACTTAAGCCAAACACACTCTACTCTACCATATTCAACGATCCGTGTAACATCATGGGAATTTTGGGCCAAAAATATCAACTTTCCAAAGTCTAGGGATCAATTCTGCCAATTTCTAAACTCCAAGGGCTAAAATGAAAAATCTGTTTTCTTGTCTGATCGCGATACGCGACCGGTCAATGAATGAGCCCATCGCGTACCGCGATGGGTCTTGGTCAAATATTCTAGAAGAAGTCAATGGCGATACGCGATCACCGTTGAGCCTACGTCATCGCGTACCGCGATGACGTAGCCTGACACGCCTGGCACCTTTCCACCACGTATCCACACGTGGCACACCGGTCGCCACGTTTCCCGACACGTGGCCACACGTGGCATGTCGTCCGCCACGTGTTAACACGTGGCACAGCGTCTGCCACGTGGCAGACCTATTATCGGAGCTACGTAGCGGTACGCGACGGGTTCCCTGATGGTGGGCGCGTACCGTGATGGGTCAAAAAATTTGCCTATAAATAGCAAGGTCCGGGTTTGATATTTTCACACCTCACAACCTGCTCTCAATCATCTCTCTACTCTCTCACTACACCTCGAAGTTTGTGCCAACGATCCACCTCGAAAACCTTGCCCCGATTCCTCGATAAACGCGCCATACGTCGATATTCGTACCACTCCCCGACAACATTCCGAACAAGAAGGTGGTGCTGTTTTTACAACCCGACGATCATCTCGAAGTGCGTGCCGAGAAGATTGGGTGTCTCGATTTGCGTGCCGAAGTGAAGTGGCGATCAAGGCGAGTGTTGACAGGTCTAAGCGACGTAGAAGTGCTGCTCGAGTATCTAGGGAATTATAAGCCGAGAAAAGGTAAGGCTTACTACCCGACTAAAATAATAATAAAATATTATAAAGGCTTAATACCCTAAGTCGGAATTATACTCGATGCTTATGAAAAGAAAATATATAACAAAGAAAAGAAAAGAAAAGAAAAGAAAAGAAATATAAAAGTATAGGTATATATATGTGTGTGTGATTATATATATATAATTCTTTGTTATGATTATTATTGAAGTAATAAGAGTATTCTTAAATAATAAAAGAAAAAGAATACGTTTCTTAGAAAAGAAGAAACGTTGGGTTTTTATAATAAACTAAAGGTTTATAAATATTGCTTTTAAAACTAAAGGTTTTAAAGTAAAAGATTATTGAACTAAAGGTTCATCGAGATAAATAAGACTAAAGGTCTTAAGCCGGATTGTATATCCGACTAATAAAAGTTATACTCGTACTATAGGTGCGAGATAGCAAGAAAGAGAACGCAAGGAGGGTGTTGGAAACCGATCCCAATCAAAGGTGAATACACCCTACTTTTAAAAACTTTTTTTCAAACAATCAAACTTGTTATATGTAAAACTTTACATGAGACTAAGTGTCTCTAAAAACATTATGAATAAGAGTAAAAGCCTAGCCCTCAGGTTGTAGTATACGTTTGTTTGGATCCTTTCACTTGTGGTAAAATGCGGTGGGCACATCGCACCACGCCTGGTCACGACCTCCAGCCACGATGGGCCGAACCGAAGTATGTTCGAGTGAGAATGACCTTGTGTATATTTATGGTACCTAAGTACGTCGAGACGCTGCGGTGTCTTGCTGGGGTGACCTAGGTAGAGGCTCGAGTTTATAATGATATTGTTTTAACTTTGTTATTACTAAGCCAAGATGGGCCGAGGCATGCATAACCCTCGAGGGGTAACAAAGTAAAAGAAAATGTTTTCACGTCAGCATATTTACCAGCATTCGTTGCTGACGTATTTTTATAACATTTTGCTGGTAACCAAGATTAGAGCTAAAGGACGAAGGCTCAAGAATCCGATGGCTCGGATAATTTTGTTTAAATATAAAATATGATGTTTTTGTTAAACTTATAAACAAGTAAATCCAATCGAGACTTTTGTAATGTAAATATTTTACAACTTTAATCCTTATATTTTATAAAGTCTTCCGCTAACAACCGCAACTCTGATTTGTTTACAAACGTGGTACCAACTATCGAGTCACACGCCTAGGCCTAAGATGG
This sequence comes from Bidens hawaiensis, assembly GCF_021521415.1. Lineage (NCBI taxonomy): Eukaryota > Viridiplantae > Streptophyta > Magnoliopsida > Asterales > Asteraceae > Bidens > Bidens hawaiensis. Next base: position 49,544 of record NW_027506680.1, read on the forward strand.
GTGTGTGACAATCTGAGACCAACCAAAGTTAAGAAATGATTTATCTCAGCTGTACCAACATAGTAAACCCGACACCGCAGCCCTGTGATGCCGTACAAGCCGTTTGGATCTAAATCTAGCTTTATTCGTGTGTTTAATCAACCAAAAACGAGCTAACTAGACTATAAACGATCAAACCCCGATCAACCATGGTGGTTAACGCGGATGACGACCCCTGAATCTAAGAAAAACCCCAAAAACGCGTGTATAAACGCTGAACAGGTCTTATACGGCATATAAGTATATACGCCGTATATGTATAGCAGCGCATATGTATAGGGCGTGTAAGTATAATGGTCGTGTAAGTATGTAAGAAACGTGTAAGTATGACAGCGTGTAAGTAGAACCAGCGTGTAAGTATATACACCGTGTATGCTTATACGCCAAAACAATTATACGCATGAATGACTTATACGTTGTAAATAGCTTATACGTCTACGAGGAACTTATACGCTTATAGGACTTATACGCCCATAGTGGCTTGTACGGACTTGTTATGATTTTATAAAATAAACGAAAGATAAATAACGTATATGTACGTGGACGATAGATATGGACTTGTATGACATAATAGCTAAAGATAAATAATTAATTAATAATGAAAATTAGCGTATGAAAATAAGATTTGATTTGATTAAAAAATTGAACTTTAGCTTAACTCCAGCCAGGGGCTCTGCACCTTGGACCCCGTTAGGGGCTGCCGCCCCTTGGACCCCACTAGGGGCTGCCGCCCCTAGAACCCTGCTGCTAGGGGCGCTGCCCCCGGACCCCGTAGCCATGGGTTGCACTAACCTAGAAATATGATATGGATAGGGCTAGTTAATTGATACATGTAATTGTTATACAGCTAGCCGCGCCCAATTAAGGAAATGAGTTACCATTAATTCCGAAAGGAATCGCTTACAGGTGAGTTTCTAGCCTCATTTCATTGTTATGTTTTCGGGGCTGTGTGCATACTCAATGTGAATACTTAATACACTTTCCTTAAGTGGTAATTATATGCCATGTATAATTTATGTGATAATTATTGATGATAAGAATGAATGCTTGTCGGTGCGTGAACAATCTTCGGATATTGCACGTACCACAAGGGAAGATGATTGTATAAGATAGATTGTATTTTGAATGACCAAAATGCCTTGGTTTTTACACTTGTAGGCAATAGTAACAGAGGAAGACGGGATGATTCCGTGGTCCATAGATTACTTTCTGTAGTAGTAAAAGTAAGTTTTCTTTTCAATATTCAATAATGTTCATTTATGATATTTACATTGATTACACTTGTAGGCAATAGTAACAGAGGAAGAGGGGATGATTCCGTGGTCCATAGATTACTTTCTGTAGTAGTAAAAGTAAGTTTTCTTTTCAATATTCAATAATGTTCATTTATGATATTTACATTGATTGTATCTTTATTTTTTGGTTGTAGTTTGTTTTGGGGAGTCCTATGTTGGAAAAGGAAGACTGAAAAAGCATTATAAGAAGTGAATAGCAGTAAGTAATTTTAACTTCAAAGCTTTTAAATGTGGCATTAACCGAATCGTTGACGGCAGGCCTATAAACGAACCAATAAGTTCAGTCTCCAAGTAACAAACTCATTCACGAACCGCTTGGTTGGGTCGATTTTGAAACTGGTTTGGGTCAAATCAATTTTTGTGTGTTATTGGGCTAGACCTTGAACTACCAAATCTCATAGCAAAGCCTGCGTGTTACCAAGTTTTGGTGATGGCCACTCACGTATGTAGACCAATATACACCTGAGACAAATCTGACGTTTTTGATGTACCTTTTAAAATTTAGCTTTTCATTTGTTTAAATTTTCTACTTTTAAAGAATCTTATCTTTTTAATAAAGAATTTCATTTAGTCCTTGAATCACATTTATATACAATATGGTTTTCTTTGATATTAAAAGTCAACTGCAATTTTGACTTAAAATCAAATGCAACAGATTTGTGGGTCAAAATTTTTATAAAATGGTAAAACGAAACAAGAATGAGTCAATGAGCATTTTTTGACAAAAAATAACAAATATGATGCTTCCATTTGGAGTGTTGTCTGTTGCACATTTAAGTGTTCTATGGGTTAACATTTTTATATGCTTTGTGTTTTGAGTATTTGTTGCGTTTGGTATGGTTTTCTCAAGTGTTCTGTTTGTAAATTTTGTCACATGTGTGAGTTTTGATTGAATATTATTTAAACAATCTGGTGATCAATTTGTGTGAGTTTCAAAAGTTGTAGGAATTGTATAAAAAATAAGACTTTATTAGTTTCCTTTGATTTTTTATTGCATGTTTAACTGTTATTAACATAAACTTATACAACATACACTATTTAGATAGATAGAATGAAAAGGGTCAAATAGATTGATTGGACATTTTTAGTTTATTTATATGAGAGGATTTTAACCATCAATAAGGCACACAAATCGAAACATGCTTGTATCTTTCTGCTACAATTTGGATCTGGAAGTAATGTTGGCAGCTTGATGTTATATTGCAGGGTCAAAGTATCTTGAAGCCAACAAAGTCATCTGTCATTTTAGTATCACCGGCTATATATTAATAATGAAGCATTGAGGCTGCAATTCATGTTGTTTTTTCCTTCTCAACTATAAAATAAATAAA
>NW_027506681.1:0-16493 GCF_021521415.1 Bidens hawaiensis
CAATGACTATATATGTGGATATTCTCAATTGAATACCAATGCTATTATCACAATCTTAATTATGATCATAGCCTAGGTATACTCAATACCTAATTCGCTAAGATCGATGGCTCTGATACCAATCTGTCACACCCCGACTTAGAGCCTGGATGTGACACCTGTAGTTGTACCTATTTTGTAAATACATCATAGTTGCGGGTTATTAGCTGAAGTCTTTTATTATAATAAAATGTTAATTTATTTTCAAAATTTCTTGGATAATAAATATCCAAGTATTTTTTTTACAAACCTTGTTTATTCTTTTTTACAATATTTTATTTATATGAAACTGAGCCATCCCCATCTACAAGTATCTAACTTCATGAATGACTCTTATGCCTTGCTATCTTTACTATGCTTGCTTTCCTGTAATGTGGGGGGAAAATACGTCAGCGATATGCTGGTGAATCTTTGACTCGGAAAACATTTATAAATTTTTGATTTACAAGATAGTTTTGGAACAAACTCATCCGAAAAGTCTCTTATTTCTGGGAACTTGTGCCACTGCCAGACACACACAATTATGGTTCTCCGGGAACTGATGCGCATTGGAGAACTTTTGTTTTGACTGTTTAGCCTGTGGCCACGTAGCCTTGATTGAAAGGCTAGATATATATGTTTGGATCCAGATACATGTGTACTCCGTCTGAGTTGCTTTTATTTTCTACCTTGTGACTTAGGGATCACGTAATCCCTTAAAATTTAGAGATCACATAATCTCATATAAACATTTGACTGACTGTTTAAGATAAACAACCCGTTTATCTTAATGACTGACTGAAAAAGGTTTAACGTATTCACCTGTGATTGTGATTGTCTTTTCTGAATGATGTGGTGATCTCGTTTGAAAATCTTTGTGAATGAATGATGATTGATCTATAATAAAATAGGTTTATATAAATACCCGGTTCGTCTCTTGACCCCGCTAAAGACCTTTAGTCTGGTTTTGATAGCTTTAAACCTTGACTGATCATTTGCTTGAATAAAATATTGAGACACGTAGTCTTTTCATTTATTTACAAATCATGTGCTAAGTTTCTTCTTCATGAAGAAACATTTATTGATAGTTTTCTTCTTCAAGAAGAAGCATTAAATGACTATAACCTTGGTATATAAATTCTTATCTTTCTTAGTTGTGAAGAAAACTATATCTCTTGCATATAGTATTTCTTAATTGTGAAGAAACTATTTATGACTATATCTTCTTGTATGTGACAGCTTATGTTTCTTAATTATGAAGAAACATTATTTTAGCTATAACCTTTGCATGTATAAAGCTTTGTACATAATTATGATTAAGGTTTGGGCTATACCCCTGACTATGGTCTAATCCATATAATATAGTAATAAAATAATACTTAGGCAGAACCCCTACCTTACACGGGTATTTGGAGTTTATATGCCTAAGCTTGTACTGGCAGCACTTCTACTCTCTATCGCATATGAGGCTCAAACCGTCAGAACTTCAGGGCTTGGAACATACTATGAGGTATGGCACGCAAAACGAGGCTTAGTGTGTGAAAGCAGTGAGTGATTTGGTGTGAGTTGAATGTGCCGTGAACCCCCCCCCCCACTTTTATAGTTGAAATTTTGTTCCGTCGCGTAGCGCGATGGTCCCTTTCCTTAGTGCATCGCGTAGCGCGATGTCAGTGAATGACGCGTGGCATGCTGACTTAGCCCTAGCGTCTGCAACGTGTCTCCCTCGTGACACATGTTTGATGAATCATACAACTCCATCGCATTGCACGATGGCCTTGCTCCTAGGCTCGTCGCGTAGCGCGATGGGTTCCTAGAATCATATTTTCACTTTTAGTCCCTTATCTTTGATAAGTTGTCACTTCATGGTCATACTTCTATTTTCCAAAAATACTAAAGCAGCCCTTATGCGGCTCGCGGCAATGCGAGAGTGCGGTTGCTGGAATCAGATTTTCATTTTTAGTCCCTTGTCTTTGATAACTTGTCACTTCTTAGTCATACTTCCATTTTTCAAAAGTACTATAGCGGCCCTTATGCGGCTCGCGGCGAGGCGAGCGTGTGATGTGCAAAGTGCGCTATCAAAACGCCACATTACACCCATCGCCCGAGTCTGTGTCCGTTCGCATGCGTGTCGGGTGCTTCGCACCCTCTGCTAGGACTATGGAGAGTGGTTTGCCACATAAGAATACAACTATGGAAACTAGCTTTCAATTCTTTTCTTCTTTCCATCTGGAATGAAAGTTCCCTTCTTTATTTATACCCATGTGGAGTAATTACATTTTCTTCCATCCTTCCATGTGGGATGGAACTTCTTACTTTCTAAACATAAGATATCTTTGTGTTTCCTTATCTCATTTTTCTCATTATTTATCTTGAAAATATTTTTAATCCTTCAACTTTCAGAGTTGACATTTTTAGTTCAAAATAATTATGAGATTTTCTAGGATGTTACACCCAAAGTGTATTTTTAGTTCAAAAATTATTACCAGAAAAGAAGAGAAGAATAAGAAATTTGGTTCATCACATGTGACATTCCTGGCAAAACCAGGTACATCTCAGTATTTAATTATCGAGTAAGCGATTAAACGCTTATTGCGTAACGAACAAATGAATAACCAAACGAGTCCGGTTATGGCCCGAATATCCTGGAGGGCCATCTATAAGTGATATACATTTATTATAAGCTAACGTAATGATGTTATGGCCTTAGTACAATAGCAAACCAGTTAAACGAAAAGATACTCGTTTAACAACCAGCTATGACCGTTAACGCAAAAGCTAGTTCCAAATAAGCATTGTATCACCCGTAAAGCTGAAAAAGACCTACAAAACACTTAATTGAGATGTTTTAAGCGATCCATGAAAATATTTTGGATATTGACAAACAAATGGTATATTTTTCTAAATTTAAAAAAATTTGGCCGAAAAACACTCGTTTTCGCACTGTTTGTCGCACCTGATATCTTTTTCTTGTCAAAACCGAACCCAAAATAAATTTGAACTCGGGATTCCACGTACGGCACACGAAAAGAGGCAAAATAGCCACTTGAGGGGCCCAAGGGTACCCCCCAAAATTCCGGCCGCCATATAAGATTCCCCACCCAATTTAATATATCTTTCAAGGTAAGCATTATTAACAAGATATTTTCTTAAGGCCAAACCTTCGCAGCTACTTCTTTCGGAATTCACTCTTTTCTAGTAAAAACTAAAAAGGTAAAAATCATATTTGATCATCTAAGCTTGATTTTTACATGTTTGTATCCGTAGATTTATAGTTTGATTACCAAAAATCACTTCTAACCCTGCAAAAACCCTTAAAATGATCCAAAAACATGTTTTAATCCTAAACATGGTTAGAAATCAGAATCAAACACTTATTTGGCCATAAACAAGGATTAGAAGGCTTAAATCGCATTTTTACAGTTCAAAAGTTCGGTTTGAATCCTTAACCCAAACACTATGTTTCAAGGCTGATTTATTGAAGATACATGCTTGGTTTTATGATACAGGACCTGAAGTTACATTAGCTAGAAGACCAAGAACCTGGAAAAGTGTGAAAAAGGTTGAAATGATCGAAAACCACAAAGGTATTACCAAAACACTCATTTAGGGGCTATTTAAGATTTGATTGTGGCGTGCTTGTTGTTAGAGTATGAAACTTTGCAAGGAGATGAGAGACCATATGAATGAGTCCCTGTCCAAATTTGGTAATTTGTTGACCCTCGAATTTATTACCGTCTAGAGACGTTTATTTGAGAATCAAATACTTGAAAATTAATGAAATATTTTGGAGAACTTAGGTATGGCATATTATGGTCACATATGAAATTTGGGGTTATTTGGATAACCCTAGCTATGTTTTGTGGATTCGCGTTTATTCGAGTTTTTATGGTTGTTTTTGGCTCGAAAAGGTATGTTGGCCAAGTTATGAAGTTCTGGAAATTTTTCAGGGTATTTTGCAAACCATTTGGGTCACTCGGGAAATTTATCGAATTTTTCAGAAATCATTTGATATAAATGGACGATTTACGGTTTAAAAATATCATATAAAATGAATTTTTATAAATTAATAATCAGTAAATTATTTCAGAAATATTTTTATAAAAATCTACAAATTTTAATTAGTAAGTGGGTAAATTTTCATAATTTAATGATAGACGAATAATTAGTTGTGCTAATTTTAACGTTAAACAAATTCAATAATAATAAAACCGACAAGTTTATGATTAACGAACCTGTTGGAATATCAGAACACCAAGAGTGACCAAGAATCATATTTTCGGGTTAATTGTGTAAAACCAAACTTTTTGTGAGAAATCCGGAAAGTTTGGATGATTTGTGCGCTTTTTTCTCCAAACCAAACTCAATAATCATAAATTAATCCTGTGACGAATCCAGACATCTAAACTATGATTTCACTTTATAAATTTAATCTTTTTATTAACCAACACTTTTACCCAAGCTTATGTGGTCATACCTGTTTTCTAAACTTGAGAACGATAAACTTGGCCCAGCACGTGAAACGACGAAAATGAGCCAAGTTCGGTTTTAAGCATTAGACATTGAACAACATCATAATCTTAGCTTATTGGCATGTTCTAGGTATAACAGCTATACCCAGACTAGATATAAAGCGCAGTTTAGTTTAGAGATTATAATAATATTAATATTAATATTATTATAATATTGAATATAGGAAATAAGTGATAACAAGATACACAAACCATGAGTTGACAGCGTATTGAGTACCTACTAAACAGTGAGTTTCATGACCCCTCGTAAACTGTTTTTACGAACTTTTCAGGTGAAAAGCATGCCATATATACTCCTACCTATCTGAAAACGGTTTAAGATATGAATTATCTAAATGTACAAATACGAGAAGTCCCCAAAAACATAATGAATGACTAGGAGCTGGTAAAATGTAAATAGTATTGTTGATTGATAAGCTAGATTGAGATGGTACGAATGCTGACATATTATGAAATTACACATGATTACATGTTTATACAAACACGCTATGTAATGTTAGGGATAGAAAATTGGGGAATAACGTGGTCTATGAAGGCCATGGGAATAGCGTGGTCTGTGAAGATCTTGGGAATTACGTGGTCAATGATGACCATGAAAATAAACGTGGGCAGTGGAGGCCACGTGGTACGAACAAACAGTCAAGGTTTTCTATAACTTAGCACAATTATATATACGGATACGTATATGCCATGTAATATTAGACGTAATTACTTGAGACATGTGAGGTGGAAGGAGGGCCACAGTGGTTGACTTTACGTGGGAAAGGGAGGCACGTAGCATGAACAAACAATCAAGGTTTCTCTGTAGTTTTTGATATTTATATCATAAACACGCAAACATACATATGCATATACAAATATACAGATGTACATATATGCAACCATATATACATATTTACCTATGCAGGTACATACAAACTATAATTGTGTGGTATGCGGGACTAATTTCTAAAACTCACCAACTATTCGTAGTTATCCGTTTTAACATGATTTTAAGGTGTCCAGAAAAGTGGAATATACTGCTTATGTGCTACATGTTTGGATTGTAATCGAGATGATGTGAATAGATATAAACTATCTTAATAAGGAGTAAAGTAGTTAATGGACTGATTTCGATTGTATCGCCTTGTTTGTAAATGAAGTTAGACGATATAATATATTGTAAATTAGTTAGTAATGTTTCTTTATAAACAATGTGTTTGATACCAGTGGTGTCTGCTACATTACTGTTTTACGCTTCCGCAAATCGCCTAACGAGGTGTGATACCACATTTAGGTGAAGTTTGCTTTCCAAGAACAATTTTTGGTTTGTTAGATCTCGGATCGTTTAAACCATTTGGTTTAGTTAGTTAGTTAGTTTTTATTATGTATCTAGCTTAGTCCCGGCTTTTCTAGCCATTTAACCACTTTTACCAAAATTTCCTGACCCCAACCCTAATCCAAATTACAACCTCAAGTACTCATGTTTATGCTATGTATGTGTCGGTTGGATTTGACCCTTGAACAAGACTATGCTTTGCTTAGTCACCATCTTGGCATCGATTTTTCTCAGCATACACTATTGCATACAGTATTACATCTATGATCACTAAATGTAGCCGAGTGTGTGTAAACATTGTGGGGTTCGCAAGGTGGGAATGTAATGACAACTACTGTAATTTTCTTTAGACTATGTCTTCATCTTTAATAAGCTTGTTTGGAAACAACAATAGTGCTTGCTTGTAAATCCTTTAAACTTTGAATGATTATTGCTTGTGGGTTATTCATGAAACGTTGGAGTATGTTTCATTTTCTTGAGGACAAGCAAAGTTCAAGTATGGGGATGTTTGACGTAACACAACGTGTGCATCTTTTAGCATCGAATTTTCTTCATATTTTGGTAAAACTCCATGCAAATTCTTTGTGTTTAGTACTTATTTGAGTTATTTGTAAATTTGCAGGTCTCGGAGCCCATTCGATGAAGAAATGATGAAAAGATGCGTTTTTAGGACAAAAAATCAAGAATTTGTCAGATATGCATGACCATGCCGAGCCAAGATGACCCTGCACTAGCAACGCTAAGCCAAAAGTGACCCTGCACTTTATGTGCAACATCATGCATGCCGAGAAGATGGAGCTAGTGCATGCCGGTGCATTCACTGGTGCCAAGATTTGACCTGGCACGACCGTGCACATTGCCGGGCACGACCGTGCACTCCTGAGAACAAGCTAATCAACCTAGATAGTGTATCCAATTATTCATGCCATGCATGACCGTGCACTTTAGGTGCATGGCTGTGCCAATTTAGAGAAACTGCAAATCTGGTAGGTTGAAAGTGAAACATTGACTTACTAAATCGGTTCCCAATCGTGCACTTTATATGTATGACCATGCACTTTTACGAGACAACTTATAAACATTCAATTCCTATTCCTTTGCTGTTGTAGAGCCTTGGTGATTCTCTCTCAAATCTTGCAAAATTTCTAGTGTGTTTCCTTGATAGTTTTAAGGCTTCCACCATCCTCAAAATCCTTCATTCCAATCTTCAATCCTTGTTTGATCTTAATTTGTATTCCTTTGTTCTTGAACACGTTTTGTAAGCTTATTTCTAGTTTGATTGTAGTTGTATCAAGCCTTATGGGCTAAGTATACTCTAGTTACTTAGATCATGTTGAAAATTTTACTTATACGATAATTATTTATGCATGATTTTGGTAATTTTGGTGTTCATCAAGTTTAATGATGAGTTCTTCAGTAGAAATTATTGGTTGTAATGCTTGTTAATTTACATAGTCTTGTTAATTTGATAGATGCTTCATATTATGTTGGAAAACCATATATTGAGTGTTTGCTTATAAACTTTGTTTATGTATGCGTGCTCAGTTTATACCATTTTGTTAAGAATGACTAGTGGAAATTAACTTGGTTATGGGATTTTAACAAGTATGGAAACCCATCACTTGATATTGGAAAATTCTATGGTGATAACATGATTCTTGATTTAGTTGATGTTTGCTAGAGGTTGAGGCCACAATCCTTAGTTTATATATGCTAGTTAAAAGATTCGTGTGTTGATTTTGGTCTCTTGAGCTTGTTTATTTTTATATGATTTTAGGTGGTTAGGATGTTGTTTTCTTGGTAGCTTTCCGTTGATTATGAGATTAGGTAGTTTCGACAAACTTGCTAATCTATTGTTACAAACTTGAATAAATGTTCATCATGATGTTTTCATGCTAGTGTTACGTTACCTTGATTTGAATCTAATATTTATATTTATCTTATTTCATGATGTTTTGTCCTTATCATTGTCATTTATATCACTAGTTTAAGTGGATGCAAGGTCTAGGTTACTTTATTGGATTGATTGTTTCTTGTCTTTTGATTTTCTTTGTTTTCATTGTACGCTAGTTTAGTTAATTAAAGATTCATATCGAGATTTTCTTGTTTGGTTGGTCATTACAAAGATTTAGTACTAGTAAGTTGTCGCATCCATGGATTCTTACTCGGTTCTTGTCATGGATCCATAGATTCAATACAAAGATTTGCTGTAGGTGAAAACCTATTTTAAAATCCAATTTGTGTGGAACTGTTATTCAAATTTTTGTATATATATCACACATGTCAACAAACAAAGTAAATCGAACCCAAACAAATCTGAAATGAAACAAATAAATAAAAAAACTAAAACCGAACAAAAACAAAACTCGAATTGAAACCAAAATAAGAAATAACTACCATGAAACTTTGAAAAGAAAAATCTAAACTTATCAAGGAACACATGTATTATTAATAGTATATAGATTAAAATATGTTGAATATAATTAAGTTGAATGTAATTTAAAATAATTTTTAATTATCCTATTAGCAAGATATTATTTATGAAAAAAGTTAGTGTTTTAATAATAGTATAGTAGATAAGTAGATTTAATCATAGTTACAAGAATGGTCATGGTTGAAACAATATTTGACTTAAACGAATCTTTTTATTTCCATAACCGGATAATAATGAACCATTATTACTAAAATAGTAACCCAATTTTATAGGAATGAAGCCATGTTGTTATATCATAAAATATTACTATTTTAAAAGCCGAAAACATATAAGTTACGTGCAATATGTGCAATCGATCGCAGCTTTATGAAACAAGCTACAAATTAAATACATACTTATTTAACATGTAATTTCACCTAGATAATGTTACAAATATATACTCGAGATATTATTTTCATATTTCACCAACGTTCAGATTAGACTCGTGGGTCGGTAATTCCCCGAATTACCGCTACATGAATGTTTGTGCAATAAACAACACACATAATTAATCCTAGTTAAGTGAAATGCATGAATGAGTGGTTGAGATTACAGAGATCGTATTAATTGTGGTAACCAAATTTTGTCAGGTCTGGTGGGCTTTAGTCTGTTTTGGGCCCAGTTGGTTGAATATATATTCATGTATGTTAAAGAAATTAGGGTTGTTCGTTCATGTATTATTATTCACCCGTGTAAGTTCTTAAGGGCTTAAGAACCCGACGTATAATATGCATGTGTTTTGAAGCTTGTTCATTGGTTTTTACGTGTGTTCTTGTTTGTTACTTAGAATCGGCTTAGTGATTAGTTTCCGCCTAATCATTGAGTATCTTGATATCACATTGAAAGATCCTTCTCGGGACTTACAATTGGTACCAGAGCCTATAGACCTATAATTCTAGGCTCGGTTATTGGTGATATCAAGGATTTTATCGTCGATTTACGGAGTATCTTTGGTTGAAGATTTCTGGAAATTAAGGAACTGTTTTTCGTGTTCTTCGGCCGATGAGAAGTTTAGTTTGGGGCAGATTTTGGTAAATCTTGTTTTTTATTTGAATCACATCTTTCTTGGGATTCAGTTAAACATTAAAAATTTACCATATCTTGAACTATTCTTAGTTCTTGGGAAGATTTTGAAGTTTTCGGAATATTTTCAAGGTTTTCGGGAAGATTTTGAAGTTTTCGGAAGATTCTCAAGGTTTTCAGGAAGATTTCAAGCTTTCGGCAAAATTCTCAAGTTCTCGGGTTGCTTCTGAAGCTTTCGGTCAACTTTCTGCTTTTTCGAAAGAATTTTGTTTGTTTTCGGTTAATTTGTCAAGTTCTCGGTCAAGGATATAATGGATCAATCAGGTGTTAGTGTATCCTCAAATGCAACACTTCATCAAGAACTCGACTCCATCATGGGGACTTCCACTCATGTGCCCCGTCTATTGACATCAGAAGGGTTTGCTGAGTGGAAATTCAGATTTGAGAAGTACGTGAAAGCAAAGGATGCAAAACTGTGGAGAAGCATAGTTAGAGGTCCTCAGGTTATTACATATCAAAGAGAGGGTTCCGAAGAAGTGGAGACAAAGCCAGTTGAGTTGTATACAGATGCTGATTTTGACATTGTTGAGCAAGATGAGAGGGCTTTGGCTTCTTTGGCCATGGCACTTTCACCTGAGATTGCCTTGGGATTTAGAGAGTTGAATTCTCCTAAAGCACTCTAGGAGGCTCTCATTGAAGTGTTTGAAGGAAATGAAGACATGAGAAGAAGCAGGCAAGATCTTCTAAGACAACAATTAAACATGTTCAACTATGTTTTCGGAGAGTCTCTTGAAAAACAGCTTCACCGGTTCATCTTGTTAATCACGGAGATTAGGTCTGCAAATATAAACCTCTTATCTGCTGAGATCAACAACAAGCTAGTCAACTCTTTACCACAGAGCTGGGATTTAAATGTGGCTGTTATTAAGAAGACCAAGGATCTGGTTTGACTGACTCTCTCTGAGGTGTTGGCGATTATCAACGCTTGTGACATGGACGACAAGCAGCATGCTATCAATCATGCATGTACGTATAATACTGCTAGTTATGGCGTTACGGCTAATAATGCTCTTGTTTCATAGGACAATTTCTCACTGTTCAAAACTCAGCCAGCTCAACTGCAGCAGTCTCAGTAGACCTTCTCCATGTTCAGTTCATCTCAAAGTCAACCCTTTCCACCACCTACCCCAGCTGCTATTGCCTTCTTTCCACAACCAACTCCTGCACCGAAATCGCAAGTTTCCGTGACCACCTCCAGCTAGTCTCCTATTCAAACTCCTATTATTATCAAAGAGACTCGAGAGAACATAGCTTTAACGGCAGGTTTTATGAACTACTATAATGCTTTTCTTGCTGGGGACCTGGTACAACCCGTTGTGGCTACTGAGCTGGATCAGATACACCTTGATGATGTGGTGGAGATGAATATTTCTTGGCAAAATCGCCATGGTTGTTTTTAGAGCCAAGAAGTTCAGTAAGATAGGCAGAAACAATTGGAATGGGCCTGCAAATTAGAAAGTGGGAAGTGATAGTATTATTCAGCTAATGCTTATTAGAAGCTTCCATTATTTCCAAATAAAAATTGATCCAACCTTTGAGAAATGATAGATAAATTGTTTTTATGTGCATAACGTGTGAAGTTATTAAGCAAAAAAGGCTTCTGATAAGTCATTGATGTGTATGGTAGCTTTCTATGATAAGTAAAAGTTTGAAGTGATATAAACTAAATCTGTTAAACTTTTTGTGGAGAGTCATTTTGAAGATGCGTGCACTTCTCTAGATACATCTCTCCGAATGATAGGCAGAAAAGTGATTACCCAGTCATACACGAGCCCGTTAGTGTCTTAATTGCCAAAATATTATATATCCAATATATATATATATATGTGTGTGTGTATATATATATATCATGTAAGTCCAACGATCAACCTTAAAGTCTAAAAATTATTTTGTATAGAGAAAAATTTTTGATCAAGCACTAGGGGGTTGGAGTTAAATTGGGGTGATCTAGGGAAAGCCAAATACGCCTTGAGAAGAGATAAGGGGCATCATGGGTCCATAAGTGATTTCCATATTAGCTTTATGCCAAATTGAATCTAATCATATCACTGGCGCAATGAAAATCATACTAAGTTTCTAAATACCTGCCATCAACCTTTTCACTATGTCATAATAATGCTGAAAATGAATCATTCGGAAGGTATATTAATCAATATGATCTCATGTTCGGATCTTTTCTTAAAAAGGGGATGGGTGATTTCAAACAGCGGATATTTGATCCCAAAATTTGATAAATTTGCTAGATATGTAAATTATTTTTATTTAGTTTTAGTGTGATTTTAATTTATTTTACATTCTTATTTTCACCTTATGTGTACTCGTGTCAAAACAGATGTCTTTAAGAAATCAATTTTTCATGACTCGGGATTTTTATTTAAAACTTTGATAACTACCGGTCTTGATTTGTGGGCCAGTCTGTTTGGCCCAACGGGTGTTTTCTTTTGTTCTCGACCTGGTAAAATTCGACCCAAAGTGTTTGTTCTTGGCCCAAAATAGTATTCTCGGCCTATGAAGGATCTCGATCCTGATAGATGAATCCGGAAGCTTAAAAGGCATTTTTTGGTCATCATTGTTCATTCTTGAGACTTGTAAACATCAAATCTCTCACCTGCTCTCATCTATCAATCTTACATCGTCTCTATCAAATCTTCAAGTGGATCTTTTCAAGAGGTAAGAAATACTAACCGAAATCTATCTTTGATCCGTTGATATGAAGGTTTTAAGGTGGAAATCGTTTGATATGATCAGTTCATGATTTTAACAAGTTTATTTGGTTTCTTCTTGAAGTTACTGATCGTTCTCTGAGTTTTGTTTTTAGTTGCAGGTTTGGTCATCAATGGTGATATGGTGATGACGATGAGTTGTGTTCCAAGGTTTTCGGTGTGTTCTGACCGAATTCTCTTGATCAACCAGAGTGATCCTTGGCCTATCGATATTTCGAAGCATTTTCGGTCAAACCGTGACCGAGGATTCATTGGTTCTACTGAAGATGTATCGTATTTGAGTCAATCAAACCTAATATTTTTTACTGTCTTTATTAACAAATGTCATGAATATCTACTTCTATTGGGAAGTAGCATGACTTGTGCCGGATTATGAGCCAGTGATAGTATTACCAGAATAAAGGCGCTAAATAAGACACTCAACTTCCAAGTGTCTATTTAGAAGCCACAGTATATACGCTGAAAGAAAGGAAGGAAGGTATAGAAGCAAGTTAGAAGTCTACGGTTGGCATTTTTGGTAATGGCTGAAATCAAGCAATAAACCAAAGGGGAGAATGTTTGGTCGTGTTTTGTGGTTTATGCTTTTTAATGCTAGGCTTAGTTGGGTTTTTGTATGTAAACCGAGATCTGTTGATCTCGGTGGGCTTTAGTCTGTTTTGGGCCCAGTTGGTAGAATACATATTCACGTATGTTAACGAAATTAGGATTGTTCGTTCATGTATTATTATTATTCACTCGTGTAAGTTGTTAAGGGCTTAAGCACCCGACGTATAATATACGTGTGTTTTGAAGCTTGTTCATTGGTTTTTACATGTGTTCTTGTTTGTTACTCAGAATCGTCTTGGTGATTAGTTTCCACCTAATCATCGAGTATCTTGATATCATGTTGAAAGATTCGTCTCTGGACTTATATTAACATTATTATAAGGCCAATATTTGTGACTTGCGATATCAAATTACGAAACCCATTATTTATTCCCGGTCTAGATAATAATTAATGTCGGCGAGAAATTCGGACACGAGAAGAGATCTTCGGGCGCGCCTTTTGCTTCAACGGGAAGAAAGCTTCTAGATTATGTTTTTATTTTGCTATATATATGTTACATGTTGTCATATGTATATGTTTGTTTTGTATGGTGTAAACAACCACCCAAGGGGAGCTCACCTTGGGTGGGATCGGTTCCGGTTCGTTAAATGTTATGAATCTTTTGTACCGGTTACGAGATCTCTCCTTTATTTTATCGTTATATTATTTATGTTCGGTCGTTTGTTTCACCGCACCCGTCTCGACCACTTATCAAGAACAAAGCTGGTTGTTGTCGGATCAGGTTTCGGGACCTACAATTGGTATCAGAGCGGGTCGAATCTTGTGATTCAACTTTGTTCTTGATATTCGGGATTTAATTTGTATCCCGAACCGAGATGTTAAATTTCTTGAAGTTCTGGAAATAAAGTTGAAGTTTGGAAATAAAGTTTGAAGATCCGAGAAAATAAAGGTGTTTGACGTTTGTCTTGAATTTGTTTCAGGATTCCTTGCCATTTAAATGTTCGATTTGGGTTTTTATGAATATTTAATATTTTTATGAAATTTATGTGGGCTTCACACAAAGAAAAAGAGGCTGTTTCAAGAACAAATCACAACATATGCTGTTCAGATTGATGCTTGGATGACATATTGATGATTACAAGATATTTTCGCCCGATTCATGGATCTCTCGGTTCGAGAAAAAAAAATAAGAGGATCGAACCATCTCTTCTGACTCTTTTTCAAGTTCGATAAATGTTGGTTGATCGTATATTTCATTAGAGTTCTATGATTCAGAGTCTCCTTTCTTATTTGATCCCTTTGAATTCCATATTCGAAGTTGCGACCGGATCTATTCATTAAAAAGAATCGATTCAATACATTTCTTAAGTACCTATGGGTGCTATGTTGGATTTGAATCAGATTTCGGATCAATCTATATTGATTGACTGCCTCCATTATGTTGTTGCTAGTCTCTACCTGTTAGAGATGATTTCATCTTGTTTATAAAAAAAAGGTAATTGTAGATCTGGGTTGTATTTTCATGTTCTTCATGGTAATGGTTCTGCTCCATCAAATTGAAATCAGATTCTTGTGCCATGATGATCGATTCTGTCATATATTGCTTGATTTATATTAAATCTACAATATCAGGTCAATTCTTTACCCGATTTGATGTTTGCTGCTTTTATTTCCGGTATTCTTCGTCCAGGGCGGCTAGGGTTTCTCCATGGGGATCTATGGTGAACGAGGTAATGGGACAACATATGGTTGATGTATGCTGACGGTGGCCTCGGATAATTAAAATGATGATGTTTGGGAGGTGAACTGGTGGGTTGACGGTTTTTTTCCGGCGGTGAAGTTAGCTGTTCGGTGAGCCTAATGACGAAGATGCTTTATGGTTGTCGATATGCAAATGCAAGGAAGTTTTTGGTTTCGGTATCCGGTGAATGCCTTTTATTTCTTTTCTTTGATCGGAAATGAAGGCTACCCGAAGATTTTTTTTTTCTGGCCAAAGATATCGTCGGTGACCCGTGGAGGCTTGTGCACAGTAAGGACATCACATGACAGCTAGGGTTTGTGATTTACATTGAGCTTTTGTGTGCTGATTTTTAATGGACCAGATTTTTTAATAGAATGGGCCTGGTTGAAATATGGATTCTGATTAAAAACGATGTGGGTGTTGACTAGGCTGCTTTGTCTAGGCCAAATTATTTGTTATGGGCTAGTTGAATTATCTTTATGGTGGATAAGTTTATTTGGGCCGA
The DNA here is from genome assembly GCF_021521415.1 of Bidens hawaiensis. Taxonomy (NCBI): domain Eukaryota; kingdom Viridiplantae; phylum Streptophyta; class Magnoliopsida; order Asterales; family Asteraceae; genus Bidens; species Bidens hawaiensis. The sequence goes on from NW_027506681.1 coordinate 14,938, forward strand.
TTTTGCAAAATAATTTTTTGCGTTGAAATTGATTATGTTTCGAGTTGACCAAACTGAAGAAAGTCAAAATTTGTTCAGGTTTCGTCTTGTTTAACCGTGTTCAAAGCTTGTAATTTCTAAGGCGTTTAAGAAGTTGGATCCGAAAAGTGAACTTCAAACGAATTAATAAGTTTTGTTCATTTGATCATTGAATCCGGTAATTCGAGATCGATTTGTGGATATTCGAGCTCATCTCATGCCTATATACAACTTAAGATCCGAGAGAGCGGACAAAAAAGCGAGAACTACTTCAACATTAAATATAGGTGGGTTATACCTTGAGGGGGTGAGTTGAAACGAAGAGGCTTGGTTTATCGAGTGATTTGTGAAGATGCGGGACACAGTGATACAAAGTTTTGATATCACAAGTCAAGGGGGTGATTGTAAGGCCAATATTTATGACTTGCAATATCAAATTACGTAACCCATTATTTATTCACGGTCAGGATATTAATTAATGTCGGCGAGAAATACGAACACGAGACGAGATCTTCGGGCGCGCGTTTAGCTTCAACGGGAAGAAAGCTTCTAGATTATGTTTTTATTTTGCTATATATATGTTACATATTGTCATATGTATGTGTGTGTTTTGTATGGTGTAAACAACCACCCAAGGGGAGCTCACCTTGGGTGGGATCGGTTCCGGTTCATTAAATGTTATGAATATTTTGTACCGGTTACGAGATCGTTCCTTTATTTTATCGTTATATTATTTATTTTCGGTCGTTTGTTTCACCGCACCCGTCTCGAAAACTTATCAGAACAAAGCTGTTCATTGTCGGATCCGGAATCGGGACCTAAAATTATTTATATAAAGTCAGTGAAACTTTACATTTATATAAATCATTCGGCGAGCCCTTACTTCATACATAGCAAAAGTTTTCCTAGATCTTTGTTTTGGAAATGCAGTTAAGGGGTTGAAACTGTAATTAAGTTTGAGATTTAGTTTTGAATTTTTGAGTTGAATGTTGAAATTATGGAGGTGCTATTTGAATAGGTATTTAAATCTTTTGAATTGAAATTTGGTTATCTGTTTGAATGTTTGCTAATTAAAATTCGGGATTACTTTTGAAGCGGCATTAAGATTCTCTAAACTGAATTTGGGATTTAACTTTTGAATAGGGATTGAGTTTCTTAGAATTGAAGTTGGGAATGTAATACGTGCATATGTTATTGAAGGGTTTATTGGCAAAGAACCTATCACTTGCATAAAGACTAGGAAGTTCAATTAACTAAAATCTTAGAGATGTTAATAGTATGTTGTTTCTTGGTTCGTGATAATTTTCCAAAAAGACTTGTTTGGGACGTACTCATTTTTGTTCAGGTTTCATTTTGGCTTAAAGCAAAAGGACCATTTTTTCAAACGTGTTCAGACTCAAACCTACTCTACCTAATCAACCTGATAATTGAAATCATTAATTTAAAGCAAATAATTAAGGAAGTTTAAGAAAAATTAACCAGAAATTTGTTGAGAGATTGAACAGGATCATGCAAGAAAAAAAAAGTTGGCAAAAAGA
>NW_027506682.1:0-17373 GCF_021521415.1 Bidens hawaiensis
TGCATTTAATGAGTTCCACATGATTCCAAGCTTCTAATCTTCCATTCCGAGAAAAAACAGTTCCCTAGTTGTCTAATTTGGCTTTGGATAATCCAACTTTTTGGATTTTAGATACCACAAAATTCGTCTTACAACCAATGCAACTGTCTATGTTCTTCTTTTTTATCGAAAATGGGAAAACAACAAGACAAACAAAACCATTTGGTTCCGTTCCGGTTTCAACCATTACTTCAAGTACTCAAACTTTGGGCTAGCTACTAATTTTATTATTCAAATGAAGTCGTTTAACTAATTTAAGAAAAAAAATAACAAGAACAGAAAACGGTTTTGATCCTAGCTAGTAAAATGTGACACAAGTAAAATGGTTTATCTTGTATTATATGGGACACAAGTAAAATGTGCAAAACGAGTCAATGGCAACTTGCAACTTTTGTTGCACGGTCTCGTTTATCTTGAAGTGGAATAATTGGGTTATGATAAGATAACTGTGCATGCTTGGAATGCCGAAATGGATAGACTATCAACTAGAGTGGAACTTTCTAAAAGGAATATATATAGATGTTGGTTCGTTTTGTTGTTTCTGTGGAGAGTACGTAGCAAGCATCTTCTCACTTCATCCTATTTTGCCTTGTTTATTTGTCAATTTGTTAACAACTGGTGCCCGCGTATTCCTTCCAAATGCACTTTCTAAGTACGAGACTTGCTTAAGGTTCACGAGTCTTGCAATTTGAGGTGCAAGAAAAACAAGGTGATATATGGGATCATCTTTACGGCATGTTGATGTATTTGTAAGACTAGAAACAAAGTCAACTTCCATACAAGCCGACTAGCTACTCCAAAACATTGGTAGACATAAGATCTTTGAGCTATGTTTGGATAGAGAATCGTTCTTCTTGTAAAAAATTGTTATAAAAGACTGATGTAATTTTTCTTTGTAATTTTCATTGTTGTTTAGTCTCTAGCGTCTTATTAAGTGTTTAATGAAATTTGCGTTGTTAAGAAAAAAAAACAAAATGGTTTATCTTTGTATTATACAATGGTGACAAAAGTTAAGTAAAATGTTGTATTTACTAGTAAAAGAAACAAAGTCAAAGACTACCTAACCACCCACAAATTTAGTGTTGTTTGATTCAATCGGTAGCTAGTGAGGTGAGTGAGTGAGTGAGTGAGTGAGTGAGTGTGGTTTTTATGAAAATTGATGTAATAAAGAATGAAGAAAAACAGACATCTTTCCCTGTCTTGAAGAAATATAAAACGTGAGACCTCTGATGCAACATTTAATGCTTCTTTGATGATTTGGAAGATTCGGTTCTGAGGATGTACAGCATAGCATGCCTGGTTAATCTTATATATACTAATTAATTCATTATATTAATTAACCTATACAAATGAAAAATATTTATCATATATACTTCTCTTCTCAAAAGAAAACCCTTATTTACCGAGTTAAAAAGCAAAACCATATTACTAAATGATAGATGTTTTATCTACAGCTGTCCAAACTGCTCGCCGCTCGCTCAAAAATTGCTCAATCGACTTTGGCTCGGTTTGGAAATGAGCCGTTCAGCTCGGTCCGGTTTGAAAACAAACCAAGCACGAGCGAAGCCTCGCTCGGTTCAGTTCGTTTTTGCTTGAGTTATTTTTTATTTTATATATATATATATATATATAAATTTTTTTAAAGTTTTTGAAATTTCCTCTTAGGCCATGTGTAACGGGGCGAAATGGGGCGGGGGCGTGTGTATTTGTCGCCGGGAGGATGAATAATTTAATTATTATTATATTACTATGTGTTATATATATATATATATATATATATATATATATATTAATATTTGTAGCACCTCCACTACGCATAACTTTAGTTGCTCATTTTATATTTTTTTTTGTTAACTTTGAGTTTTAGACATTTTAGGGTTAGAAATTTAGACAAATTGGAGTTGAAAATTTTGAATTAATGAATTTTTTTACTTTTAGAAATTTAAAATTAAAAACTTTATAGCAAACCAAGTCGCTCGGTTTCAAACCAAACCAAGTTCAAGCATAAAATATCGCTCATTTATTCAATCCGCTCGGTTCGGCTCGCTCGTTTCTTCAATCCGCTCGTTTCAAACCAAACCAATAATTTATATTTTATATATCCTACTATAGGTCCATATGATTTTATCCTTATCTTGTTATTTCTAAACTTTTTATATAGGCAAATATTTATGTTAATTGTATCACTTACTGACTAAAATTTTTGGAAACAAAAGCCACAAAAATATTATTATTAGTTAAGAACCACCCTACAGCAAATATTATGTGAGCAGCTAAAGACAGACCTGAATTCCAAAATTGTCGGAACAGAAGGAGGTTGGAATTTCCAATGAGAAGACATGGTTCTATTCAAAGTTTCCAAAACTGCAAAATGTCTTCTGTATAATTTATTATGAAGACAAGTAAATAATATCAACTAGTAGCAGTAATAATAATATTATTATATATAATAATGCTGGGTAATAATTTAAAAAAAAATGGTGTAATAAAAGTTGACAGAAGTGGCAGAAGCAACAGGCATGTGATATTGTGAATTGTGATTCCATGGGACCATACTATCTTGTTGCTGCATGTTTACTCTTTTAATCTTACAATTATCATATATTAGAGGATCATAAATTATAATTTACATGTTATTCATTCATGTGTAGCTAAGGTTGATAAATGATAACCCAATATCGAATGGCTAAGATGTGTTTCGTCTTCTAAGTTTCAACGCCAGATAATTATAAAAGTAGAACATATGCTAAGGAGTAAGGAACTGAAGGCCGCTTCCATAGCACAAGCTACGGTTTATCTGGTCTCATTGTTAGTAGGGCTATTAACTGGGTCCGTGAGTTTCCCGGTAACAGGTTCTCATATTTACCAATTAAGAAAAGAAACTAGCTGAAATAGTTGTAACTTCCAGTAAAGAAACGAAACCCAACGAGTTAATGAACTTATTTATTGAGATATGAAGTTGATATAATAACAAACTGAGAAAACAAAATCTTATCATCATATATAGCCAAATTAACAGACTTTCTAACATATGTTTCTTGGATTAGTTAAGATGTTGATTCGTACGTGTTGGGTCATTCTTTCCGATCAACGTGTGGGTTAGATAACAGGTCAAAAACAATTTTTTTGATGAATATACCACGTCAAAGATAATTGCTAGCATTATATAATTTTAGAGACAGTCCATTTGTTTATAAAGCAAATTGGAAGATTTTTTGGATTAAAAATACACTTAAGAGCCACATTTGAGTATTTGACATCTTGACTCACTAACCATTTTTCTTTTGACCAATTATTTGTAGGGTTGTTCACGAGCCGAGCCAAACCGAGCGAAGGCTTGCTCGTTGCTTGGCTCGTTTACAAACCGAACCAGGTAGAGCGGCTCGTTTACAATCGAGCAAAAAAAACGCGCGAGCATTTTCCAAGCAGTTTACGAGCAAAGGGCGTGCGAGTTCGAGTGGAATATTTTATGGATTAAAAATACACTTAAGAGCCACATTTGAGTATTTGACATCTTGACTTACTAGCCATTTTTCTTTTGACCTATCATTTGGCATGTAAAAGAAATACAATTTGGGTTACATTCCCCTCACTATGCCCGTTTAGTTGTGATCTATCATTCATTCATTTAGCCTGTTAGAGAAAAAAGGATATGTACATTGATTTAGGGTTGCTCATGAGCCGACTAGAGCGAATGCTTGCTCTTTCCTTGGCTCGTTTACAACCAAACCAAACCGAACGGCTGAAATTCAAACCGAGCGAAAATCAAAACAAACCAAAATCGAATCAAGCATTTTTCGAGCATTAATTATTTCTTTTATCACTCTAAAAATTTCGATAAAAAAACAAGTTTGAAAACTGTAAATAATATATTTTGTAAACAAAGTAGTAGTTTTTAGATAAACGTGTAATAGGTTGTAAATTTTTAAGAGAAATAAGCTTGAAGTGAGATATAATGAACATGTAAACAAACTTCTAGTATTCTAAAAACTTGAATCGAACTAATGAAACTAGAAAATTGACAGAACGGAAACAATTTAAAAGTGTATACTTATATTTTATGTGTGTTGTCTATATATTTATATATTTGTTCATATATAATTATATATAAAATAATTTAAACTTATTCAAGCCGAACCGAACCGAGCAGACCTTTGCTCGTTGCTTGGCTCGTTTACAAACCGAACCGAGCAGAGCGGCTCGTTTACAATCGAGCGAAAAAACGAGTAAGCATTTTCCGAGCAAGCGACGAGCGAGTTCGAGCGACGAGCGGTTTGAATGACGCTACATTGATTTAACTATTTATCTTAAATTCTTAATACATCATTTTTGGGCGTCAGGCCTTTTTGCCCATAATCTTCACTTGTATAGTTGTATTCAGGTTGAATGTATCTTCCTTATTATTTGCTATAAACTAGGAAACTTGCTTAATCTTTTAATCACTAACCGACTTGTCGATCAAGTCAGCCAACCCAAACCGCCTTGTTTGAGTCGGGAACTAAGCCCAACACAGAGCAAATTAAATAACAGTATTAATGGGCCATAATCTACTAATCTACTGAGCTTTGCAATGAAACTTATTATCCTTTTTAACACTATTAAGTATGAAATACAGCATGATACTTAACTAGGCTTTTTGTTACAAACATGGTAGTTTATAGAGAGATTAACAGCATTAGAAAAGTTGATAAACCTTAGGCGCGTGCGGGCTGCCTTTGCAGTTCTTGCAGCTTTCGCATGTTATGCTTCTTGATTCCGTTCCTGAACAAAAAGCTGGCTGAATGTTGTTTTTTTTTACGACAAGCGTGGAACCTTCGTCATGCTCGGTTATTTTCCTTTTCAAGTATTCAACTGTTTGTGCCTGAACTGATCTCTCATAAATAACAAATTGAATACAAATTCAGTAATGATATCCACTCAAACACCACCAAGTTATTAACTGCTATAATGGAAAAATAACCAAAGTATTTCGATTATATAAAAGCTTACCAGATTGTGAAGAAGCTTTGACTGTAGCAAGATCCTTCAGTTTCTTGACTTTTCTAATTGCTTCCATGTGTTCAGATAATGCATCTGCATCTTTTGTTTTAAGAATATCATTTGTTTCAAAGCACGCGAGCGCTTTCTCACATGCCTAAAGAATAAATGGAGATTCAAATTAGATAAGTGAGTTAATGTTACGAAAAATTAGTAATGATTTGAAAAGTATTAATTATTACTGTTAATGTGAAAGACCTAGTTGTAAATGCCTCACAAATAAGGGCGCAAATGAGCCGAGCTGCCCGCGAGCTACTCGAGATCAGATCGATAAAAATCTTGAGCCGAACCTTATCGAGCCCGGGCCGAGCCTCAAATAAAGCTTGTTTAGTTATCGAGCCCGAGCCCGAGCTCGAGCCTTGTGTATTTTCAAATTTTAACTCATTTGGACTTCGATGTATTAATTTCACACTGCACAACCAAGCTCGAGCCGAGCTTTGTCTCGTTTCAGGTATTGCACACTAGCTAGAGCCGAGCTTAGGCTCGTTTAAGGTATCCTTAACATATATAAAAGTAATTAAAAATATATATATATTAAATGATAAATAATAGACTAGCCGGTCTTGAGTTTGAATAAATGACTCACGAGCCGAGCTTGAACTTTAGAGAAAGAGCTCGAAAAGAGCCAAGGTTGAGCTCTCATAAGTGAAAACGAGCCAAGCTCGAGCTTTAGAGAAAGAAATCGAAAAGAGCCGAACTAGAGCTCGAGTTCTCCTAAGTCAAACCGAGCCTAGTTGAGCTCGGATATATCTCGACTCGTTTGTACACCAACTCACAAACATATACATACACTGTATTATTGTAAGAAAAACTTAATAGCTACTTCAGATTCCCAAATCTGGTTAAATTTGAGCATAAATTGAGTGCTGCACTGCACATACTGCAATCAAATGCATTACATGACAATATGACATATAGTAATACTGAACAACAGGACATATCAGTCACATATTTTTTTTTAAACTGGTTTACTTATCAAGCCAGAGCTCGAGCCTTGCATTTATTTTTAATATTAAACTCTTTTGGACTTTCATGTATTAATTTCACACCGCACAACCGAGCTCGATCCGAGCTTTGGCTCGTTTAAAGTACTGCACACAAGCTCGATCCGAGCTTAGGCTCGTTTAAGGTTTTCTCAAAAGATATAAAAATAATAAAAAATAAATAAATTAACTGATAAGCAATAGACGAGCCAAACTCAAACTTAAAAAAAATGAGTCAGGAGCCGAGCTCAAGCTTTAGAAGAACAACTCGGGACGAATCAAACTGAAGCTCGAGCTCTCGTAAGTCAAAACAAAACCTATAGTATGGAAATATTAAACAAAAGGACATGGCAGTCACATATATTGACACTAATCTGCAGTCAATTACTCCAAGCAATATACACCTAATAACATTTACCTTTCTAGCAATGGCATAAAACCTGTTATCCATCGCTTGCTCAGCAAACGCGATCCACTCGCCGTAACAAACACTTAACCGCACATCCACAGCCGAATTCACATCTCGCAACACAAACGCCTCGTATCTCAACGCCAAACAGCTCTGAAAACAATGACGTCATCAAATCAAACAAAAATAACAAACTGAAAAGGTCTTAATTAACAAAAAGGACTCGCCTCCAGATCGCTGATGATTGCGAACGCTTGAACGAAGAATTCGAGGATCAGAAGCTTGCGATGGACAGGTAATGCGTTGAGTTGACGAAGGACGGATATGGATTGGTGTCTCATGAAGTGTTGAAGGCTGCGTTGGACGTGGAGTAGTGATTTGATGTCTCTGGTTATTAGAAGTGATTCGAGAATGCGTAGGGTTCCGTCGTCGAATCTGGAGTTTCGATCGGAAATTGTGTTGTTAGATTATTATTATTATTATTATTATTATTATTATTATTATTAGAGTTAATTGGAGCGAATGTAGTTAGTTACCTTTTGGCTTGTATGAGGGAGCGAAACAGAGAGATTTGCTCGGAGATGGTGATTTCGCTGTTGGACATTTTGGTAATGAATTTGGCGGAAGTTTTTGTAATTGAAGACTGTTAATGGGCATTTGGTTAGAGTTCACTATGATACTTGTAATCTTAACCAAAAGACACTGTTAGTGGCGAAGCTTAGACGAGTTCGTCGTGGAGGGGGGTCAAAATGTATTATAAAAAATATAAACTAGCGGGGTTGGCTTTAATTTCCGGTTCAAAACGGGTAAATTTACACTACGTATACAAATTTTCGGACGAAAAAATGGTCAATTTACACTACCGTGCAAAAAACGTGGCCCGGCCCTAAGTAAGCTTTGTCCTTGGATACTGGGTAATAAAAGATTATTTGAAATTGAATTTGGAATAGATTACGGCATTACGGTTGATGATTTTACTGGGTAACAAGACTACGATACGTAAATTACGGGGAAAACACAATTATTTATTTATTTATATAGAATAAAGATGAATCTTGGTGTCGCAAGGCCCTGATTGGGCCAAGCAGTGGCACCACATTCGTCCAACCATTTTGTTTGTTTTTTTAGTTATGATACCTTAATGAATGCAACGGTAACTCACCGGATACCAATTTTATCCATTTTTTATATGTTAATTTGAAGAATTTATTTTTCTAGCTTTTACCAACATTGTTTATATCGTAACAAGCATAACTGATACCAGCCGATTCACGTCGACTCACCGTCGTAACTTTCGGGTTTTATCAACATCCGTTCACCAACAGCCGACTTAATAAATATGTTAATACATTTTATAATACGTTATACGAGTACTACTACTTAATTTTGTTTTTTTTTAATATGTTAATTTGACAATTTATTAGTTTAGTTCGATACGGTAATGAACATAGCCAATACCCACCAAATTCGTGTTAACTCTCCGCCACCATATCCGGATTTACCCGTCTATTCTAAAAGATATTTGAAGAGTTTATAAAAGTATAAAACCATATAAACAAACTTTCAGGGGGTGTTTGGGATTGCTTATTTTAAACTTTCATAAAAAAGTCATATGTCGTTTGGCAAAATTGAAAATTGTGAGGGGAATAGGTTATAAGTTACACTTTTATAACTTATAACTTATGAGAATAAGTTATAAGACTGAGGGGTGTGGGGGCTTCAGCGGGGGTGCTAGAGCCCCTCCGCTCGCGCCCCCAGGCGCTAACACCACACCACCAAGGGCGCTAGAGGGGCGCTAGAGTCCGGCTAGAGGGAGGCGTGAGCATGGTAGCGGGAGAAGAGAGAGAGGAGGGCCCAAAAAAAGAGCCGTTGGCTCATTAATAATTTAAAAAAATATATATATTTTCTATATATATCTATACAAATAAACAATCAAAACACACAACAATTATACACCTTTCCTCCTAAAATCCTCTCAAAATTAACAAAAAAAAAATGTCGTCGTTCTCGTTTGATTCCAACTCCTCCGAAGAGGATGATTTGCTTGTTCATGCGTATAGCAAGTGATTTAGAGGCACGGTATCCCTTTTTTCAACAAAGGGAGGATGCTAGGGGTCTCCCCGGTTTTACCTCTCTTCAAAAATGCACGGCTGTTATCCGTCAATTAGCGTACGACATTTCGTCGGACGCTTTGGATGAGTATTTACAGATGTAGAAAAGGGTTGCACGTGAATCCCTTCATTTTTTCTGCCAAGGTAAAAAACATTAATTTTAGTTTTTATTAAATATTTATTACATTTTTGAATATATATTATATGTTTATAGATTATTTTAATGCCTATAATTATAGATATATATATATATATACTTATATCGTATTTATATACGTAGGAGTCATATCGATTTACTCTCAGAGATATTTGCGTAAACCTACAATGTATGACATCCACGCATATATGGGGTGCACGCAGAAAAACATGGTTTTCCTGGGATGCTAGGTAGCCTCGATTGTACGCATGTTGGATGGGCTATGTGTCCAACGGCCTGGCGAGGTCAGTTCCACCGTGGTGATCATGAAAGGCCGACCCTTATACTTGAAGCGGCGGTGTCACAGGATCTTTGGTTTTGGCATGCTTTTTTTGGTGTTGCTGGGTCAAATAACGACCTTAATGTTATCGATCAGTCACATTTGATCAACGACCTTATCGACGGGGTTGAACCACCTCAAGCTTTTGTTGCAAATGGAGAACTCTTCAAGTACGGGTACTATCTGGTCGATGGTATTTACAACGAATGGGCTTTGTTAGTGAAAGCTTTTACAGATCCAATCGCCGATAAACAGAAGTATTTTACGAAGAAGCAAGAGTCTGCTAGAAAAGATATTGAAAGAGCTTTTGGAGTTATGAAAAAACAATATCATGTGATGGCGAACCCGATACGTTATTGGACTCGGGAGAGGATAATGGACGTCGTCTACACGTGTCTAATCCTACACAACATGACGTTAGAAGACGAGGGCAAAGCTATCTGCCAAAACTACCAAGGTGACATTCCGCCACAACCGTCCACAATCAGTGATCAACAAAGACTTCATAACATAGCAAATATCAAGAGCCGTGAGACACACGGGAATCTTCGACATGAGTTGGTTGAACATTTGTGGGCGAGGCGACCCGATGATCTTGTATTAGATTAGTGTTATTATTAAGTATTATTGTTTGTTTAATTTTTAGTATGTTTTTTTTTGTAATTTGAATTTTAGATATTAATGTGTTTTTTTATTAATGTGTGTTTTTTTTAATATTTTATGTGTTTTTTTAATAATATGTTGTTTGAATATATTTATAAAAAAAAATTTCGCTGGAGCTCCTCCACACCAGGGGCTCCAACACCCCCTTATCCAGTTTCTCTCTCTGCCACACGTCATAATATTATTGGTTCTTGGCTCCGCTGGAGCCCCCACTGAAATCCTTACATCTCCTACTACCGGGGGGGGTGACAGCTAGTTTTGGTATGTTGGGGGATATCATTATTGCTGAACCCAATGCCTACATTGCCTTTGCGGGTAAAAGAGTAATTGAACAAACATTGAATAAAACAGTACCCGACGGTTCACAAGCGGCTGAGTATTTATTCCAGAAGGGCTTATTCGATTTAATCGTACCACGTAATCCTTTAAAAAGCGTTCTGAGTGAGTTATTTCAACTCCACACTTTCTTTCCTTTGAATCAAAATTAAAACATTCAGTTCAATTATTTTGAGCAAACAAGTAATTAGTTTATCGGAATCCAAGTAAAAATGAGACGAATGGGGTTTTCTTTGTTGACCTAAGATTAGTATAAGGAGGTAGAAACAAGGAATCCCAAACACCCCTCAATATCTTTTGGGGTTCAAGAGCTGCTAAACGCCCAAATCCAAAATGGCATTCTCCCTCACACAATTCTCACTCCCACCTGCAACAAAACCCATCAATCATCCAAATACCCATCACCATTCAAATTAACCCAAAACCCACTTTCCAATTCCACCAAAAACCACCGATACGCCGTCGTTTGCAACGCCGCAGAAGACCAACAACAGAAACCCACATCAGAATCATCAGAACCCACCCAACAACAGCAACCATCAGACGAACAATTATCCGAACTGGGTTCAGAGATCAAGAAGGCAATGATGGATAGAGAGGTGATTAAGAAGGATGAGAGTCTATGGACCGGAGTTGTTGAGGAGATTGGACAGATTGAGTGGCCGGCGTTTAATAAGGTTCTTGGGACCACGGGTGTTGTCTTGGGTGTTATTGCCGGTTCCAGTGTCGTTTTGCTTACCTTTAATGCCGTTTTGGCTGAGCTTTCCGACCGGGTTTTCGCCGGTCGTGGGGTTCAAGATTTTTTTGGTTAGGGGTTATGAGGATAAGGGGTGCAAGGCCGGCCTTTAGGGAGGGCTGGGTGGTCGACGGCCCCCCGGCCCGACACCCCGTTAGGCCCGGTTTTTTTTTAATTATATGTATTTTTATGAAGAAAAATGTGTATATTTAGTGTTTAAACTCAATTACATATCAACTAGTTTGGCTTAGTGGCAAAGGGGTATCACTCTCAACCAAACGGTCTGGGTTTTACTCTCATTTGGAACATGTTTAGCCGATTTTTATATAAAAGTTTTTACACAACCCAAATCATAACCAAGTATGCCCACTTAAAAACTAATTGTTTAAAGCCAACAAAATACTCATTTTATTTGAGGCCCAAAGTATTTTTCGCTTTCGGCCCAAAAAATTTTTAGGCTTCTCGGAGCCGGGCCTGAAGGGGTGGAAACGTCTATGGGTTTACCGTCGTTTAACAAACATGGTTTGTTGTTTTATTTACATTAAGCGAATGAATATGAACACATTGTTAATTTTATATTTTTTTTGTTAATGAAGTTGAGTTCAGCCCATTTTAAAATTTTATCCTTCCTTGTCTATTAAGTGGTTGATTGGCAATCTTGTATTGAATTGTTAGGAGGTTTGGCTGATTAATAGGTAGTCTTTGAAATATTCAGTATATCGTTAAAACGTAACAATTAAGCGGTTCCATGTAGGGGTGCACAAAAAACCCGGACCCGTAAAAATACCCGTAACCGGTTTTTTAATACCCGAACTCGTTCCCGACCCCACCCATAGGGTACAAATATGGTATGATTTCAATACCAAAACCCGTACCCGAAACAGGACACGATTTGTAATATCCGAAAACCGAAACCGGTTTCATACCCTGAATCGAGTTTTTCAAATACCCGAAAAATACGAAAATCCCCTAAAAGGTGCAACCTCTTAATAAAAAAATACCCGAAAATCCCCCTAAAAGGTGCAACCTCTTAATAAAAAAAATACTCGAAAATTCCCCTAAAAAGTGCAACCTCTTAATAAAATCCATCTATACCCGAATAAAAGCCTGAAAAAACCCGAAAATAAGGTTTTTCAATACCCAAAAATATGGTATTCATAATACTCGGTTTTAGAATACCTGGTTCTATACCCGACCCGATCCCGATGCATAGAGTGCAGTTTTTAAAGATAATAACCAGACCCGAACCCGACCCGGGTATTACCACTACCCGATTTTTCAATACCCGGCCATACCTGAACCCGGCCCAGTTCCATACCCGAAACCGGGTATCTGGAAAACCCGATTTGTGCACCTCTAGTTCCTTGAACCATTAGGAGATGTCGTTTTTATTAAACCAAACATATCTATGAGCGATTTAAAGGTAGCATCTTAATAGCTGTTGAACAACCCTTAAGGTCAAAAGATCGCCCGTAAGTTCAAAAGATCACTTTTAAAGATGATGGATATTGGCAACCACCTCATGGCTAATGATATTCGGACTTCAGTTTTGAGTATCATTGTTTACAACTTTTGAATCTGTATGTTATGTTTGTGCTTGTTTAGAATCTTAATGAATAAGCATACATGACCAATAGTGAATGTTTGAATGAATATGTGTTCGTTTATGTTTATTTGTACAGCTTTTGTTATATATTATTTTCATTATTTGTAACATACCTCATGTATTCTATATAACTATATAAGAAAATTTATTCAAAATGTCAAACCGCGTTTACGCTAAAAATGCACTACCCTGCTGACCATCCAACCCAGCCTGTTTGCTTTGCCAGTTTACAGAAAACATATTTGACAGTCGGATCACAAATTTGTTCATAAGCCACAAAATCTTACCAGCACAAAACTAGCGCACGAGTTCAAAATCAAAACATCAAAAGTAGCAAAAACTAGAAAACCTCCCAACTAATAATCTTACAAATCATAATCATGTTCATCGTTTATGAAAACCCACGATAACCATCACAAAATCAAAATAGCAATCACAAAACATTACGCGTTAGCGGGACCGACAAGAACACCCTGTGCAGACCCTTCCTTCTTGCTATTATCATCCACAGACTCACCATCATTTTTCCTAATCCGAATCTTGTACTTAGTTTCAAAATCAGTCAACTCTTTCTTCTTCCTCTCCAACGCTTCATTAAGTCTAGCAATCACCACTTCAATTCCCTCCTTATTTTGTTGCACAGCTGGCAAAACTTCCTTGATTGTTCGTTCAACGAGCACCCCACCAATCATTCTGTAGCAACGCCTTGTAGGGTCGAGTGGCTGTATGGCGTTAATGACCAATGAGTGTTCACTTACTTCCATCTCCAGTTCTGTGATTTTGGAGTAAATTTGATTCATTTCGGTTCTTATGCTGCCATATTTGGCTGCAACGTCTTGCTCATTTATCGGGTCCTTGTGTTCACTTCCAGAAACACCAGCCATGATACTGAAGTTATAAAATATATATTAAATGTCAATACATATTTATATTATTGTCTACCTAAAACAGGTCGAATGGATAAACTTTAATACAGGTCAAATTGATTTAAAAAGGGTCAAATTGATTAAGAAAGGGTCATAAGGGTAAACTTCAAAACAGGCTAGCAATGTAACAAGTCAAACAGGTCAAGAAACATGTTAACAGTCTTTTCTAAATTGTTTTATTTCAAAAGTTCTATTCCCTTAACCTTTTTGAAAAACTAGAAGTGGAAAGATGAAAAAATGGTAGTGGGTCTAGATGTAATGTTTACGCTTGTAAACAAACCTAACGAACACAAACGGGGCATGACTGTTTTCGTTCATTTAACTTTAACCGAAGAAACAATAGAACATGAACAATTAAACAAACAAGGTTTTCTTGTACATGTTCGTTCATTAGTAGTACAAACGAACAGTTCACGTACGTAAACGAACATGACTGCACATATATGAATGTAGATAACGGAGTGAACACCAATTAAACTCAATCTATTGAGCCTAAAAACTAATAAAACTCGACTAAGTGCAACAAGTGAAATATTTCATAAACTCAGAAACTATAATGGGCATAAAAAATTAGGTAAATATATACGGAAACGTAAACGAACGTTCACGAACATAGACGAACGAATGAGGCTTGTATTCATGTTCGTTCATTTAACTAAACGGACAAAAAGGAAACTTATGAACATAAATACAGGTCTACTAATGTTTATGTCAACCGACACTTTCAAAAAAAGAATTCAAGAAACATATAAATAAATTATTTAAATAAAAATATAGTGCGGATGAAGTGCCAGCTAACAGATATGATTCAGATTATAGATTCTAATACTACCAAAAAGAGGCAAATTCAAATTGGGTATTTAGCTGGTTAAATTATCTACAGTTGTGCAATATAAGGAGAAGATCATATATTGTTACTCACCTAATTATCCAATCTCTCATTTTCATTCATCACTCTAAACATTCTACCAGCAAAACAAGATATTGTCAGTAGCAAATAAATCCAAATTGTTACAGGCTTACGACACAATTTAATATGAAGATTGAAGATACAAAGACAGTGCTTAGAGTCATGAACTACTATGGCTTCATCTAACAGCTTCTACAAGCTGATGATTCCAGAATCAATACCAAAACAATTGACATATTGATATCCAATATTGAGTTAAGACTTAAGAGTATGAACACATGCCAGCAAACTATGTCTTCCACTGTTCCACAACTTACATGTCCAGAATAGAATCATCATATTAGGTAAATATATAAAGAAACATAGACGAACAGCGCATGTACGCGAACAAACATGACTGCACATAGATGAACGAAAATAACAGAGTGAACACCAACTTAAGGTAAACTGAAAATCAATCTATTAAGCCTAAAAAGTTGATAAAACTTAACTAATTGTCATGAGTGATATATTTCATAAACTCGAAAAAATTATAATGTGCATAAAAAGGGTGCGTCCTTCCCAGTCCTCTCAATGTTCTAATGCACACACCTGATTCCGTAAACATATAAAGAAACGTAAACGAACGTTCACGAACATAAACGAATAAACGAGGCTTGTGTCCATGTTTGTTCATGTAACTAAATGAACAAGAAAAAATTGTGTTCATGTTCGTTCATTTATTAAGTAAATAAACATATATAAACTTCCCACAGAACGGTTCATGTATGATTCACCGAACGTTTAGCTCGTTTACAGGCCTAGTAATGTTCAGGTCAATCGACGCTTAACGGTTTAGAAAAGAATTGGAAAACATAAAACCAAATAACGTAAATGAAAAAACACAGTGCAGAACTGCATATGAAATGACAGCTAAAAAATATGATTCAGATTATTGATTCTAAAACTACCAGAAAAAGGCAAAATCAAATTGGGTTTTTATCGGTTAAATTTATCTACAATTGTGTATTATAAAAAGAATATCATAATATCATATTTTGAGTTCACTTAAATTATCCAATCTCCCCTTAGCATTTACAACTCTAAACATTCAACCAGCAAAACGTTATATCGCCGGTAGCAAATACATCCAAATTTGTTACATCACATGTTAATATGAACATAAAAAGACAGTTCTTAGAGTCACGAACTACTACGGCTTCATCTAACAGCTTCTACAAGTTGAGGATTCTAAAATCAATACCCAAACAATTGAGGTTTTATTATCCAATATAAAGTATAAACGCATGCCAACAAACATCTTCCACAACATAAATGTCCAGATTAGAATCATCGTGTTTCGATCCCTAATAACAACTTCTAGTTCAACAAATAAAAGCCATCTATTTCATTTTTATAAGTTGAAATACACTTAAGCATGGTTGTAAAATCCCGCATAGCCTCGAATTAATCACTAGTCCCTACCTCACCGATTAGTTGCCATTTGGTCAGACTCGGTCAACAAAATTGAAACTTTTTTATATAAAACTTGGTATATATTTGTATATTTCAAAAACTACATATAAATTCCAATCCAATTAATCGCTAGTCCTACCTCACCACCCGACTAGCGCCTAGCGAGTTCTACAACACTGTTTAGAGGCCATCAAATTTGGGATGTGTGTGTGTGTGTGTGTGTGAAATCAAAAACCAATAGCAAAAGATTAAACTTTGTTTGAGGCATTTCGTCGAACAGTTGGGCGGCATAGAGTAATTGATTGAATAATAAGCAGCAGCTTAGTTTTAATATCGTTAATAGCTAACTGTTGTAAGAAAACAACACAGATCGCCATGGAAACTTACTCTGATTTCGACGGAGAGAATAGCGTCCGGTGATACACGAGCGAGAGACGATGTGATTTCGGAAACCCTAAAAATATCCCCAAAGTCTAAAGCGGTTTATGAATTATGACTAATTGACTAACCGAACTGTTCGGTGGGGAAATTTGTTTATATTTGTTCGTTTAATAAATGAATGAACATAAACATAAAATTTGTTTGATGGGCTAAATGAACGAACACCAAAAGATTTCATACTCGTTTAATTATGATCGAGAGCTTTCGATAAGATATTCGTTTACGTCCGTTTGTTTATTAAAGGTTTTTTATATTCTTTAATGACTATTTTAATCTTAGGCCATGTGTAGTAGGGCTTGGGTTTGGGCGATTTTGGGCGCGAACACCGCCCCCCGGGCGATTTTTGGGCGAAAAGAGGCGGGGGCGGGGTTCTTTTGTCGCCTGGAAGAGATGAAGATTATTATTATTATATTATATATTATTATTATATTACTATTGTATATATATATGTATATGTATATGTGTTGTGTGTGTATATATATATGTATTTGTATATGTATATATGTTGTGTGTGTATATATATGTATATGCAAAATGAATCCTAGAAACAAACCAAACCACCCATTCCGTTCTTTCGGTCAACACCGTGATTCGCAAAACCAACCGAACGTGAACTTAAAATGGAACCCGATAAACCTAAACCAACCGAGCTGTCCGTTTCAATTTCCCAACCCGAATCTAATGTAAGGCCCCGTTACCGGTAACCCTACTTTAACGTCGGATTTACTCGTAAACACAGTTCTTACAAATCAGAGTTCATTAAAATTTTTTGCGGAATATAAAACATCATCCGCTCGTTACAAAACATTAAATCTTTTCTTTGATATCATAACCCAAAACATTATATTTAAACCTCTTGTCTTCTATCATCAAATGTCAGCAGTTCAATCCATACCATGTGCCAACCTCATGCCAACTCTTTAATCAAATCACCTGCGTGCTTACTAAAAGTCAGCTTCGCTGAGTGTGTTCTAGTTAATCAAACAACTTATCATACAACCACTACATGCATCATATACGTATCCGAAGACACGTAGTCCGCTATCTAACCTGCTCACCTTACCACTTAGCCTTTTATTTACACCTACCACTTTGCGACTTTGCCACTTTAATAACGTATAACGTTATGCCACTTTGCCACTTTGCCACTTTAATGACGTAGTCACGTATAGGCTTACCCAACCACGTACTATCGTTATGCCACTAACACTCTTACTAGACTCTTGCCACTTATAACACACTCTA
>NW_027506683.1:0-51012 GCF_021521415.1 Bidens hawaiensis
GGAGTTTTTTTTAGCAAGATTTTTTTCTGTTATGGCCTATTTTCATGATATAGGCACGATTAATCGTGGCTACATCTCTTCTTTCATTGCTCTTATTCCAAAGAAATCTGAATCATTATCTCTTAACAAGTTTAGACAAATTATTTTAATCAGTTGTATTTACAAAGTAATCGCGAAAGTTTTGGCGAATAGACTAAAAAAGGTGATTGGCCCGGTAATTTGTGAAGTTCAATCGGCATATCTGGCTAAACGTAACATCCATAACGGACCACTAGTTGTGAACGAACTAGTGTCTTGACTGAAAAAGTCGCATCGCAAAGCTTTTATCTTCAAAGCGGATTGAGTCACAAAATTGGAATTTGTTGGACTTTATATTAGAGCAGATGCACTTTCTATGTAAATGGCATTTATGGGTTCGGGGATTCTTATCATCAGCAACGTCCTCGGTGCTTATTAATGGGTGTCCAACTCCTGAGTTCCAATGTTTATGTGGGGTGAGGCAAGGAGATCCTCTTTCACCTTTCATTTTCATTATCGCAATGGAGGCCCTAAATTAAGTTATGAGAAACGCCCAACATCTTGGTATTTTCCATGGCATTAAAACACCAAACCACGAACCTGAACCTACGCATTTAATTTATGCCGACGACACGATTTTTTTAGGTGAGTGGTCTGAAAGCAATTGCAAAAATTAATCATGATTGCTAAGGTGTTTTTTTCCATTTATTCGGGGCTTAAGGTGAATCTCAAGAAAAGCAACGTGTACGGCACAAGTTATGTTGGCAATGATATATATCAACTCTCTGGGTTATTACGGTTCCATTCAAGTATTTGGGACTACCGATTGGGGGCCAATATGAATCTAATAACTAGTTGGGCACCGGTGATCAAATGGTTTGAAGATAAGTTATCATTATGGAAGGTACAAACATTATCGGGGGGGGGGGGGGGGGGGGGGTGTTAACACTTATTGTACTTAGTAGCCTCCCATTATATTATTTTTCCAAGGCACCGACATCGATTCCGAACGATCTTGTAAAAATAGAAGGCGTTTCTTTTGGGGCGGAGACCTGGATAAAAGAGCAATAATATTGGTGGTTTGGGAGAATGTAGTGGCACCAAAAGATTCGGGTGGATTAAGCATTGGGTAGTTAAAAGATTTGAATAATTATCTAATCTCGAAGTGGTGGTGGCGCCTTAAAATGAAGGAAAACGGTTGTGGGGTCACGTGATAAAAGCAATTCATTGGACTCCTAGAGCTTGAATGCCGGTTCAAAAAAAGAACGGGATTTCCGGTACTTGGGCGGCAATTGCAAGAACAAATTTCACCGATTACAATATCAGCATGCATCATTTCATCCACGGTGTTGTTGGGAATGGACAAAGAATCCGGTTCTGGGTAGGGATGAGATTGGGACCGTACTCGTACCAGTATCCGAAAATACCCGTACCAAAATATCAGTAAATCTTGATACCCATACCTGTACCCGAATTTTATGGTACGGGTACGAATACCGTTACAGGTAAGGTACTTTGGGTACGGTACTCGCTTTGGTACCCCCTTTATTCTTTTTTTTAAATCTCCACTAAACTAGGCATAGGTAAAAATATGGTACCGACAATCAATTATCTATAATACCAAAACCGTAATACCACAACCAAAACTGTTATACTGCAACCAAAACATAATACTAAAACTAAAAATGAAACAAATCAACCATAATATAAAATTCATTCAAAATTAAGTAATGAATACCAAAACATACATAGTATCCAAAAAAGTTATGAAAATGTTTAAAGCAAAATTAACTTATACAAAGAAAGTCAACATTCGTTTAATCTTCGTTAGTCATCTTTCTATTTTCTCTTTTCCTTTTCTTTGTTTATTGCTTCCTCAATTTCTATAGAACAACAAGAGAGAAAGTTAACACATGTTATTTAATGATATACTCAATTACACATACATGAAATAAAAATATACGAATACACAATATATGAATATACACATATAGATTGAGAAGGAACTTATTCAACTAATATATATTAGGTTTTGAAAATCCCGCTTAAAAGTTAAGTCATGAGTGTTGAAAACCTAATAAAAGTCCCTAGATATTCTAAAAGGGTACTAGTACCCGTAATACCCGTACATGTACCTAAAAGTACTCGTACCTATAATCAGTTAATTTGGGTACCCATACCCAATAGTCACGTATGGGTAAAAGTACGGGTACATGTACATGTACGGGTATTAAACAGGTACGAGTACAAGTATTCGGGAAAAAAATCCCATCCCTAGTTCTGGGTGGATACATGGTTAGGTACGGTTCCTTTAAAATGCAGTTCCAGGATATTTTGCTCTTGTTAGGCATAAAAGCAGTAAGGTGGCAGATTGTTTTAAAAGGAATGAAGACTTTCTAGTGTGGGACTGGAGTTAAATTAGAACTCCTACCAGCAACAGTGAGAGAATCAAGATACAAGAGTTTCATTCCTTACTTCGATCGATTTATATCACATATATGGAAGATTCTTGATTTGGCCGGCGGATACGAATGGCCTATTTTCAGTGAGATCAACATGAAGATTATTGGAGAATCAATCTGTGGTAAATGATTCGAGCCCATATGAGTGGAAAAATTGGGTCCTGATCAAGGTAAACATGTTCGAATGCAAAACCCAACTTCAGAGAACCGCGACAAAAACGGCTCTCTTGAGAAGGAATGTGCACACGGGGGGTACGACTGTCTTTTTTGTCTTGATATTGATGAAACAGAATCGTTTGTTGATTTATTGTTTAAAGATAGACACAGTGTGGCAACATATAGCTAGCTGGTGTAAGCTTCCGCATTTTTTTGCCTTCTCCATAAACAACGTGTTGGATTATCATTCTAGCTTGGCCGGGATAAAAGACGTACAAAGTTAATTCAAGCCATTATTCGAGTCACCCTTTGGTCGTTTGGTGTATTTGGAGAGCAATGAACGACAATATCTTTAATGGAGTAAACACTTGCTCTACTCAAATTGTGGAAAACATAAAAATACAAAGTTACCTTTGGGTGGTTTCAAGATCAAAGAAAAATATAGATAGTTGGTGTACATTTGATATGCTAAACAGGTAAGCTTCTTTTTGTTGTTGGGGACTAGTAGTTGCTAGTTCTTCTTTGTTAATATAATGTCGCCATTAAAAAAAATACTCTTTTGGGTAAAATTTGAATTTGGTGTGCCAAAGTCCAAAGGATATATTGTGTTGTGAACGGCCGCTTCAAATATATTGTAGCTAAATCCTTGCTTCAATCCAAATTTCATCATCTAGATCATGGTATTCTCAGTCTCCCATTTTCATATCCAAAATGGAACTATATCAAGTACGCAGCGCCGACACCCTCGTCATGACGGCGTTCTCCACGATACTACATTCGCCAATATAATTTGCTTCTTTTTCAGACCTTAACATTGCCTAAATTAGGGTTTCGGTTGTTCTCTGTCGTAGCGTTAAAAACTAATCGGTTGTATATGTGGGGAAAATTGGTTTTAATTATGTTTCAAGATGTGATTTGGATATCAAATGTATATGTTTGAGTTTGTTTATTCGATTAATAAATCCTGAGAAACAAA
The DNA here is from genome assembly GCF_021521415.1 of Bidens hawaiensis. Lineage (NCBI taxonomy): Eukaryota > Viridiplantae > Streptophyta > Magnoliopsida > Asterales > Asteraceae > Bidens > Bidens hawaiensis. Next base: position 3,613 of record NW_027506683.1, read on the forward strand.
GAAATTGGGGAGAAGGGGTGGGGGGGGGTTGTGATGGTTGGGACTTGGGGTATTATAGTCATTTTATTTGTTTTAATAAAATTATCTAAAAAGGGTAAATTTGATATTTTTAGTGTTAAGGGGATATATGTTTAGTGAGTGGGGTGGCGGGACGCGGCGTGTTCGCGCAGTGAGATATAACTTAACTGTGAAAGTCACCGTTCATAAAAAAAGGGATGTATATAATAAATTTTTAAGTTTGAGTATATATGTAATAAATGGAGTTAGTAGAGGGATATATGTAAATGCCTTTTTCATTAATAACATTTAATGTATTAAGTTTTATAAAGCTCCAAATATACCGTTGAGATGTGTTTATTTTTATCTACGTGTTGATATAAATATTACTTAACCGAGTCTTGTCAAATTTATTAAACATTTAGTGAGCATGTCGATATATAAATTTGAAAAGGCTCAATTTGAGTAAAATTTATGTCAACACGTAGATAAAATAAGCACGTCTCAACGGCACATTCGAAGTTTCACATTTTACATATTAAAAGTTATAAAAGAAAAACCAAATATGAGTAAAAAAATTATAATAATATGATATTAAAAAAACAAAAACTAAACAAATAAAAGGCTAAACACGCCATGAACGTGTTTAGAGGCAAACATGCCGTGAAAGACGTGTTTGGAGGTCAAACAGTCCGTGAAAGACCTTTGAGGCCAAACACGTTGTCATGACATGTTTGCTTAGCAAACACGTTGTCATGACATGTTTGCTTAGCAAACACGTCGTTAAAAACGTGTTTGATGAGCAAACACGAGGCTGAATCCACCTTTGGATACTGATGCATGTATGAGGATCTTAAGCCTAGATAAAATGGTGTCTTTATGAGGTTACTAAGATTAGATAGGCTTAAAAATCTTTAACATTTATTTAAACAAAAATGGTGAATATTGTTCATTTTGGTAATCCCTCTTTTGACTTGGGTTGACAATTGTGAATCGTGTTTGAAACCATAACACCTCTGTATATATGTGCAAGATAGATTATTTTTTTTTTGTCCGGAGGAATTTCGTTCATCTTTTATTAATTAATCCATGGATCGTCAGACATTTAACCGAGGAAGATTAGGCGGTAAGAACGATTACTATCACTTATAGATTCACCCTCACAATAATAATAATAATAATAATAATAATAATAATAATAATAATAATAATACACTTAATCCAATTGATGTGTTGAATCTATATATAACCTTTGTTACAATGTGTATGTGGTTGTTTAAACTTTATTCATGTGATATTGCGGTTATTGACATTGTCTTGAAACAAATTTATGTTCCAAATAAAAAAGTTGTGACTGGATTGCATGTTATGTTTTCTTATATCATATGGTACCAGTAATCATTATTTATTTTTTGTTTTTGTATGTTACTTTAAAAAACTATGATAAACACCTCTAAAAGCTGTGCACGTTATTCACCCTTCGGTCATTACAGAAATTGTTACTGCAAGAGGAACAAAAGATGGTACTTGTGTGGTTTGACACACCATATAAGTATATATATGGACTCGTCGACAGTTTAGGTATGTATATGCTTAAACATTGTGTTTGTCATAAAAAACTTTGATTATTTGCTTTGCAGTTAGTGGCTGGTGGTGTTTCAGTGGATCAGAGATCGATATCTCTCTGTGTTCTGATTTTGGAGGTTTATACATATGTGATTAGCTGCTGTTAGTTAAAAGTGTTCAAATTGGTGCATCTTGTGAAGCTGGTATTGTTGCTACTGCAATTTGTTGATCGCTGAATTTTAATGGTATGGGGGTGGAGGCATAAATATTACTAAAACTTTTTAATCAGAAGGTAATACTGAGTTAGAATAGCAGGAATAGTTCTGTTGATTTCAAAAGTCAAAACAAGTCTAATATAAACAGCTGCCAAAACAACGGATTTTTGAATCGGCCCGTTTTGACCCCTACCCATTCTGACCTGTTACTCCCGACCCTCCCTGCACATTATGTTAGGTATAGTTTCTACTAATTATTTGAGAAACAGGGTAACACAAATGCATGGTGGTTAGTCTTATATTATTCTTTAAATCATTATAAATTAGTGAAATTGTTTATCATAATATTCCATAACAAGCTTTTAAGTTTGCATTATGTTATATATGTATCATGCATATATTTATAAACACACACTGCTATGGAAATTTACTGTCTGTATTGTAGACTAAGAATGTTTTGCCTGCAAGACATTATATAATATTATTGCTGGACTAAATTATTTCTACATAATTATTAACAGGAGAAGATGTGCAGACGAAAAGGAAGTTACAAACTTCTCCAAGAGATGCTTTTGAAGCTTGTTACGTTAGTTGGTGTGCTATTTCAGTTAGTTTGTTATTCATTTTGTCTGTGTATCAGTCCTCTTTGCAATGGTTTAATGTTGTTGTTACGTGTTTTATAGGATTGGTGAATAGGCATTTGGGCCGCTATTCTTAGTCTCATAAAATTGTTATGCAGTCACTAATGGAATGATGGGGAATCACGGCAGCTATGAATGGTAAGTAATATTTCATCCTCACCTTTTTTTTTCTTTTTGGTTATATTATGCTGTTGATTATATTAATAATAATAATAATAATTGTTACGATAAAAACAGTCACAACTAATACCCTTTTAACTAATTTTTTATTGGTTGGTTTATGAATACACAATCTTTCCTTATGTGCTTAGTTCATCAATGTGTTTTAGATTGCATCATTTTCATTTTCTTTGATGATTTAATGATGAGTTTTAAATGGATAGTAATGTATAAATTATAAAATCTCTTGAATCATGTTATTTAAAGTAGATTATAGTTAAATTAATATCTATTTGGTATCATTATTGACAGTTTGACCCGACTATGATAAACTTAAAAGGTTTGGAACATGTATATTGCATGTCAACCCAACCTGTTCCCTATGTTTAGATTTATAACATAAACTTACCAATCATAGTACAAAGGGAATCATTTGTCATTTGTGTCAAGACATTGTTATAAGGCGATGTTGTGGTGCTTGGATAGGGCGTGAAGAAGAGCCACGTAGCACTAGCGGACGCTGTACACTGCCCACTAGGGCGTGGAAGGGGTGCTCCTCTTCTTGATGTGGGGTTGTTGGCGGGAGTGAAGTCTTGGAGAGGGTGAAACGTGCTCCTCCTCCTCCTCCTCACATCACATTTCAAATGACCATAACTTGACAACACATTTTAGTGGTGTGAAATATGAAACCTTCCACTGCCTACGTGGATGTGAAAGGAATTATCCTGAATAGGCTTTGACTTTCTAAACTAGTCATGGAACAAAATCTGCCAATCAGACAAGGACAAACAAGATCAACTCGACTTTTTTTTTCTATTAAATGGGCTCGAATAACTTACGAGTGTTCGTTTATACCCCTCCATAGAATTAGCTTATATCTGTAGCATTAAAATTTAAAACATGTACAAAAGGAGTAAACAACAAATGACAATTCAGTCAAATGACAAAAAATTACGCCAAATCTGTAGGAACCGACCTTACTACTTTTATAACATAAACTGTTTTTTCCTTTCTGGTAAAGCTTTTAGAAGCAGTAACTTTTTCAAGGAGAAGGATGCAGAAAAAAATCTCGCCACTTGTCAATAAACGGCAACTCATTAGGATTCAAGCTTGGGAGCTCACGATCTTGAAGGCTATTGATTATCTGCATAGTCTCACCAAGAACTTGGGCTGCAGTATGCACACTCTCATCCATTTTCTCTATGACACTTGTGTGGCATTTCATTGCTATGACTTGTGGTAAGTTGGTGAGACAAGCAGCCAATATCTGAGAGATCACTGATGATAATTGCACAAACAGTTCCTCTTGGCTAACCTGGTCTATGTCGTCATGGTGGGAAAGCAGGATCGTTTTGGCGATTCTATACATTGAGTTGGCAGAAACCGACGTGTAGAGTGAACCTTTCATATTCTTACTTTCCACCTCCGTGACCATGTTTTTAGCTGTATCACTGAACCATTGAACAATCTCTTTTGGTGTATTGAATTGATGAGTAGGGTTCGGCATCTTGTTTCCGAGCCATATGTGGTAGATTTCAACTTCTACCCATAACATTTCAGCAGCCTTTTGAATGATTGCATACTCGTTTCTAGCATTGAGGGTTTCTTCCACGTGTTTGACATATCTAAGACCTTCACTCACACTCATTAGCAATCCATCAATCATGTGTTTTTGGATGTTAGGAAGGCATACGGCGATGGTTGTCAGGGTTACTACCGGTAAGCTCCAGCAGTCCACATATTTTTCTTTGGTTAAAGGTGGGACTTGATGAAAGTCATGCTTTCCAACTCCTTCATAACAGTTAGATTTCTCTAGAAGCTTCATTAGATTTTTAGGTTGTTGCGTTTCAGCCCTTTGGATCACATGGTTAACAGATTTTAAAATGCCTTCCAATGTTCTCTCCGCAAGCTCTATGTCATCTTCGAGCTGTAGAACATACCGGTTGCGATCTTTAATGTGTTGTAGTTGAGTAGGAGTTTTTACCGACACATTATATGACACCCCGAACATGTCCTTTAACCACTTCCAGCACTGTAAACAACACAAGACACCAATCACAATGAAGATTGGGATCAGTGCCGTTAGCTTGCATGCTACAACAACCATCGTCTGAAATCCTACACAAAGACTCAGAATGAGGACCTTTAGATCTTGGATGACAATCTTGCATCTACGGCTACTGAGTTTCATTGGTACGCTACTCCTTTTCCAATCAGATAATTTTTGTGTATAGTAGCTCTCTACTTTAAAGATCCTTATTTGGTTCCAAATCCATTTTATGGACACTTTAAAGCTTAAGGATGCAAAACATCTCGAAAGAGGTGCGACAGTTCCCAGTATTGATCCAGTAAATTGTGTTATAAGAATCACTATGACTGACCACTTATAATCCGATCTGTAAAACTTCATATATGGTCTTGTGTAATGCATAATAATAACATGTAGGATAGTGGTTGATACACATATTACCCCAGAAGCCGAGCTCGTAGTGGAGCAAACTGCCATAAATTGGGGGCTACCGGTTCCTGCCATGATCCAATACTTACTCACATGCTGATTTAGCTTCTCAACTGTTGGTTGTTGCAACTCTAGATCCTTCAAAGCTGTTTCATGACCTTCTTTGTATTTGGAAAATAATATTTGTTTTGACTTTAGAATCATTAAAGCCGAACATACATGTATCACCAACAGCAAGAGTAGCATAGCCACATAAAAACGTGCTATTAACCAACTGTAAAAAGTTGCAATACTTAAATACTCACCATCACCATGGGCAATCACACTAGTTTCTAATTGAATGCATACATTCACAACCAAGGTGACTACCAGAATAGCCAAAGCTATGATGTTTGCAAGAAGTTCTTTACTGTCCATGGTTGCTAGAGAAGGCAACAAATTAGCCATCATGGCACACATAAATGGCATGCTTCCAAGCTTTGCAGCCAGGTCCACAGCAAGTGGCATGGAGTTATTTAGATCCATGGGTAGCTTCATTGCAACGGCTATGACAGTGAGGGAAGCAGCATTCAGAGTAAAGTATTTACACGGAAACCATAGTTTTTTGTTTCTGAAACCATGTAGTAGATCAGCAAGCATCGGTAGGATGCAGAAAAGAGAAGCTACTGCAATATAAATCCCAATCCACACCATAGGTTTACTGAACCTGCTCTGCATCTCTTCCCGGTACATATAGCTCCACAAGAGATGCAAAAGTCCATCCGGAATACTGCGGCAGTTAGACTCAAGTTGATTCTGAAATTGATATAATGGGTTAAGCCAGGAGAGATCACTCATAGTAATGCTCCCTCCAAGGAAAGGAAATGGATATTTGTAATAAATAAATCAAAGGGGTGTATGAAGATTTTTAGAAGCTGTGGTAATTATGGCTTTAAGATATATTTCGTTATATGCATTCTTTGGTTCAACTGTTGTATGGGTGTCCGAATGAAATTTCTAGACACTTTCCACCAAATTTCAGTGGTAGTTTAATTTTAATTGTTGTATGGGTGTCCGAATGAAATGGTAGGTGGTTGTTAATGTGTCTCATCATATTACTTGTCTAATTTTATTACGTCTTCATACATCTGTGGACCAATTGAAAACGATCAATTAACTTGGAAGACGTCAACAAATAAAACTACATGTGCAATGAACTTGTTTGGGTCAATCACTTTAAATGTGATTGGACTTTTGGAAGAAACTACATGCGACTTTGTCACAGGCAATCCAATTAAAACATATGAAATATTAACGTGGAAATGAAACTGGAAAATGTGTTAACATAAGTTATATTACAATTGACTTTGTCAAAGTAATATTAAATACTAATTTCAACCAAGAGCCCAGAGGTTGAGTTTGAACTAATGTTTTATAACTGGATCGGACAGCGAAACAGAAGGGCAACCTGTTCATCGGTTTAATCGGTTGGACTGGGCCAAACAACTTCGTGGCTAAAAAATGATGGTGAAGGCTGAAAAAATTTAAATTAAAAAAAAATGTTTTCCAATAGTAAGCCGGTTCAACCTACCCGGATCTCAAGTCTGATCGGTGACCGGCCGGTTATTTAAGAAGCGAGCGAACCATATAGATCCGGACCGATGAGGTGGCCGAATCTCAGACCGGCTGAACGGTCTCAAAAACACTGGTTTGAACAAAATTCAATACTATTAAGAATAACATAATATATTATATTTAGAACGATGTACCAAAAAAATTTCTCTCTTTTTCGACCTGTTGGATATATAATAATTTTTAGCTAAATTTTTTTTGACATTTTACTTTCCTTCTAACTAAAAAAAGAAATGGTGTTATGATTTATTCACGATTTTTCAAACCAAGCATGTACCTTTGTTTCCTCAATACTATTTGTAAATAGTTGTTTTAGTGTTATAAATACCATGTCTTGTAACAAGTAATACATATCAAAAGTTACAGTATTTTAATTACTTTATACTTTCTATTCTCTTTATTTATTATCTCTTTAAAGCAAAAGACAACAATAGTTTTGTTATAGTTAGAGATAAAATTATAGCACATTATCATCACGACTCGCTTGTGTCTTAATCAAGAAGATCAACCAAGTAAGAAGATGTTAATCATAAACAAGGTAAACACATATTTAATAATGATTACAAATATAATAATAATGATAAAACAAAACAAATATAAAAGACATCTTATCCTAGACTTTTACTAGTCATGAGACTGCTAACTCTCTAACATTTATTTATGCATCTAACATTTATTTACTATGTCTTTAACTTTTTATTTATGCATCTAACATTATTTACTAGCTCTCTAACTTTTATTTATGCATCTAACATTTAATTATGCATTTAACTTTTGTTTTATGTCAACCAACTTTTATTTATGCAAACTAACATTTATTTATGCAGTATGCACACTAAATTTTATTCATGTACTAACGTTTATGCAAACAAGTTCATTATTATTATTATAATTATTATTTTTCTAAACACAGTTTTACTTTTATTAAATAGATTATCATTTATATCTAATTTATTCTATTACTTACAAAATAACTTTTATATTTATACATATAGTTTATATATATATATATATATATAATTGTTGATGTAATGGTCATATAACCGTTATAAAATGGTTAAACCAATTATCAATCTTAATTCTTTCACAAATACAAAAAATTTCTTCACAAATACTGATAATCACCCAGATATGATGTTAACCATCATAATGTTGCTAATCTTATTGTTCTTAATTTGTAATCTCCCATATAAGGAGTTTAATCTTTTCTTTTTTTTTCTTTATATGTTTATAGCTCTACCTTTGTATTTTTTTTCAGTTTTAATATGTAATCATAATATTTATCTTATTTGTGTTTAGTAATAAAATGGCAAACATTGTAAAACTTGAATTTCCGGCTCTTAATATTTATAAGTTCTTCATGTAAGTAATAGAAAACATGATAAATATTAAACCTATGAACCTGTTACAGCATGGAGAGTAGTAACCGCAGCAGAGTATGAAGTCGTCGACATGCTTGTCATCTTGATCGAGTTCCCCTTTAGGATGTATAGTTAAGAATGGTGTTAGGGTTCTTGAAAGGAACCCGGTTTAGGAGAGAGGAGGCACACAAAATTGTATGTGTGTATGATTAGGTTATGATGCTAATATTAATCTCTCCATATATACACCCAAGGGGAAACCCTTTATTAGTTAGTAAGGGTAATATGCCTCATCAACAATTACCAAACTAATATATGATAAGGTATAATTAATATTTTGATCTAATATAATATAAATGATAATGATGGCCATATTAATAAATATATAATATATATTTATTCTTACATTCTCACATTTGACCGAGTAATAATTTATTATGAGTATTAGATAAACCTGATCAGGAGTTAACACTCATTTCAGCTTTAAACTTAAACTGGAGCAGAAAAATACAGTCATTGAATTGAACATCAGCTCAAGACCTCCATTAATCATACTGCGGTCCTTATTTAAAATCTAAGTAGTTATGATCAAAATTTTCAAGTAAGCCCTTCAGAACGTTTGATTTGTATTTAATTCGTCTATGTGTCATATGCATGCAAAACATATTAAAAGACGTGCATAATAAAAACTGAGGAAAATTATAATTAGTCATTCATAGTACGATATGCAATTATACATAGTCATTATTAATCCCGTCTTAATAATAAAGCGCTTAAATAAGACTTATGGGTGATAGACTTTTAGTTATCGGATCCTTAAGCATATCATGAATGTATTCGATACAAAAAATTTAGTTTCCTCAATTTGTTCATAAGCGAATAATTAATTTCGTATCGAATTTTAATGCAGCACCTCTCGAATTGTTACTGTTTGAGAAAACATGGTAGTTGACTTTATCACAGTAAGTCTTCAATATATAATTTATATTGAGTTAATAAACTTATGAGTTCACTAATAAATTATCAATAACATTTATTGCTAATTGCGTTGTGGTTAATCAACATATTATGTCATTATAACTTAGGTTGTTGTTATCAATTCATCATGACTCCTCTATGAGATAGATTTATCTAGTGACATAAGAATATATCCCAAAATTACATTTTGTTATATTTGAATATAACAAAGTTTAGAGTAATCAACCGGTTTGAGTTCTCACTTTTCCTTTTTTAATTATCTCAAATTGTTATGATATCTATCATGTAAGGGATATCTCTGAGATTTATCATATCAAAGTATGTATGAACAATGATTTGAATTATGTAACATATACTTGTCAAAAGAATGTCATCTATATAAGGACAAGTTTGATTTAGCCGCCCCTACTCATTTTAAGGTAGGTACATTAATCCACTTGGTTCTTGATGAACATAATTGTATTAAGATTTCATCACATTATGATGTTGCATAACCCATTTATGGATTTTATTGACTTATAGACTAAATGTTCTTTAACATTCAGTTTATAACTTTTAGGTTGTTTTATGAACATATAAATATGTAAGCCAATTGTTATGGAAAGTTGTTTTAATGTTCATCTAATGTAGCTCTAAACTATTTTAAGCTACTTGAACAATGACGATCCTCAAATATATATTTTGTAATATAGGTAAGAAGATTCTTTGATGATTTATTCCCTCTTGAATATAAATTTTAATAATCAATCATGCTTCTTAGTGTCTTAACATTTGTGTTATGATTTAGTTTAGTTCTGAACACCCTTAGGTGTTTCAACAAAATCTCAAATGTTATTATGACTTATGGAGTCAATTTTGCTAATAATAGCTTTATTCCAATTAGAAGATTGATTGATATTAATGGTTTAATTAGAAGAGGTCTGATCAGTAAGCTTTTCAACATCCATTTTAACTTTAGTTAGGGAGGTTACATAATCTTCAATGTTAGTAGGTTTTAAAACCTAGATGGCCTCATGAGTTTATTATTGGGTAATTTTAAAATGCTTGGTTTTATGGATTAGCTCTTGGTTAGGTTGCTATCATTTTTAGGATTCTAAGTGTGTAAGAGTTGGTGCAGTATGGTGTACAAGAGGTGTAATTAGAGTTAAATTTGGAGTAAAATTTAATGACTCTCTCCCCCTTCCTCTTGTACTTCTAATAAGTCAATATAAGGACTTTTACTGCTCCCACTGACCTAGAAACCTTTAGGAAATTAGCATGCTTAGGGTCAATATTTAAAGACCAATAGATTCTAATAGAGAAACAAGTTAATGATGTAAGTCGTCGTAGTTTCTCTTGTGAGAATTGTTTTAATACTAAATCGGAGTATGCCCAAATTTAAGAAACAATGAAACTTTTGTAAGAGTAGTAATAAATTCTAAGGAAATAAGTTTTGATGGAATAGTGTTGTGATGGAGCAGTGTCTTGTACAAGAGGTGTAATTGAGATAATATCAAGTTTTCACTCCCCACCTCTTGCAAATCTTGCAGATTATGATCAAGACACTTAATGCTCCCACTAATATTTAATGTCTCTAGAAAAACTACATAAGGAGTTTCAATGATGTACGTGATGTGGGAATATATCATATATATGTTAGACTTGATTTGATTTCATTAACGTCTAGATGTCATAATAAACTTAGGGACATATTTGTAGAAATCGTATTAGATATAAATAAATGGATCTCTTTAAAACCATGGACCATAGAATTCAGATTAGATACAAGTAAATAACTTTTTAAATGATAAAAGAATTATGTCTAAATATTCCGTTTTGAATAAGTTCCACGAATGTCAGTAAAATATAGCTTATGATGGACCAATACTTATTCCTTAAGCCAAGTAATGTTTAGGGCATCAAAACATGATTAAAATCACTAAGAATGAAATTAGATGAAATTCACCCTCATCAACCATGTCATGATTTATCATGAAATTTGGTTTTAATGGATGAATTTTTTAAGTCTCATTTGTCTTTTGTTAAATTCTTATTTGCATGATAACAAAAATTATGAAATTATGTAGTATCATCTAATTCTAATTAATAAATGTTTCAATCTAGATATTGATAACAAATAATATGAGAGTTTAAGGTAAGAGTAACTATATGTTGGCTATGCAAACTTCACAACTGTCATAATGTAGCTTAAGTATTGATACAAAATTCTGATTGATCTCCAGAATATTTAAGGTATCATAAAACGTAATTAGAAGACAGTTTTTCATTGATATAATAGCCTTAACATTTTAAATTTTGTCACCAACACTCATGTTAGTTATTTGTTTATATCAGTAAAGAAACTTATAGAACTAGACTCAACCTATCATGTGTTAATTGGAATATTAGGATTAACATACTTAAATATCATTAATATACGACTACTGTTTTAGCCATATATTCTTTTGAATTATGGATAGCCTTGTTACTTATGCCTAATATAATGACATATTTTTACAATAAGACTTCTTCTTAGAGAACTTAAAGTTGGAAGTAATACTTGTATTTTGTCTATGAACCTTAGAATTATCCTCTTTAAGGTTTTAATGGTGGTGAGTTGAATAACATCTTATGTTCCACTGCTATATTCTTTTCTTTAACATGTGTTGCTAATCAACATACTCGTTTTGCTTTTGTACTTATGAGTGTTACAGTTGATACTTAAGGCAACAAATTGTAATAATAAAAAATTTTTGTATGTAATGCATTAGAAAAGTGTACTTATTTCCATGTGTGAGCCCTTAACTTTATGGGTCATGGTATTGTACATTATGATGTATTCAGTAATGTCATTAACCTTATAATTAGAACTTTTATGGAGTGCATGAATCTTAGGAGTTATTTTGATTAGTCTTAGGAAAAACTAAATCTAGAATAACTCTACTTATAGCATTTATTTATATAAGTTCTTGATTATCATTATCGTAAGAGACATTATGATTGACTAATCCCATTTGTTATGCTCTACTTTTCAATAGAATGATTGTTATTAGAAAGAGAAGTGGGATAGTCATATCATGTCTTAATAGATAATTAAAACTGAAAAGAGCTAAATATTATTGAAACTCTTTATGAGATAAATTCAGTTGCGTTTTGAGATTAGAGTGGATAATTTGAATGAGATCGTTAATTATAGAAGAATGTTATAGTGAGTAACATTATGGGATATTAAAATAATACAGATTAAAATTTATGATCATTAGATTAATGAAGGATAATTAATGTGAGGATCATTATATTTTATTGAAGATGTGATATGTCTATTATTAACATCAAACTAATAGACTATAATTAAAAGTTCTACTTAAACAAAAAATAAATCACCTTTGGGCAGAATTAAAATTTATTTAAGCATGTGTGCAAAACAATTGTAACACATCACATTTGGGCAGAAGTGTGACAATTATTTTAATTATGCACGAGCTAGTTTTGCTAGATAAAAATGTAACACATCACCTTTGGGCAGAAGTGAGACATTCATATCATCTTTGGCAAAAACTAACAAAAGCTTTTAATTAGACTTGAATGATATGGTAAATGTAACAAATCACCTTTGGGCAGAAGTGATACATCAAAAGTTCATTCAAGTTAAGCCTTCTTAGATTTGTAAATATATATATGTGTGTGTGTGTGTGTGTGTGTATATATAAATATAATATTTAATAATTTACAAAACTATTTAGTTAATAGCAAATCATTAGAGTTCTCGAAAAATTTAATTCTTGGGAAATTGAGTTTCCAAAAAAATTTGAGTTTTCGAGAATCTTAATGGGTTTACAGGTTTATGAGGTTTATGGTTTATGGTCGGTAAACTAGTTAGAAACCCATACAATGACTTGAAAACTTATAAACTAATCCATGATCTTTATTAACTAAATTAATAATAATAAGATTTGGTTCAAATCTTTTTAATGATTAACAATTATATCTGATTCCTATTTTAAGGGGATTCAAATCTTTTAAAAAAATATTAAAACTTCGAAGTTATCCAAGATTTGAAAAAATATTTCCCTAAATAATCATTAACAAATTTTAATCTAGATTTTGAACCAACATATGTATAATTATCAATAATAATGATGAACACGAAGAACATCATCGAAAATTTTAACAATTAAACATACAAAAAAAAACTTGGAATCGAAATCTTCAAAAATGAAATTAACAGATTTCGAAAATATTAGAGTTTACTAAATATGAATTTTAGCGATTTTAAACAATTTCATATATTGTTTTCGTAATAGATCATGATAAAAGAAAACCGAAAAATTTAGGGTTTATCAAGTTTTAGTCCATGTCTTCTGATTCAATTCCATATTTAGGGAAAACATGAAGAACTGATTAATCAACATCACTCTGATGCCACATGTTGATCAGTTCTTCATGTAAGTAATAGAAAACATGATAAATATTAAACCTATGAACCTGTTACAGCATGGAGAGTAGTAACCGCAACAGAGTATGAAGTCGTCGACATGCTTGTCATCTTGATCGAGTTCACCTTTAGGATGTATAGTTAAGGATGGTGTTAGGGTTCTTGAGAGGAACCCGGTTTAGGAGAGAGGAGGCACACAAAATTGTATGTGTGTGAGATTAGGTTATGATGTTAATATTAATCACTCTATATATACACCCAAGGGGAAACCCTTTATTAGTTAGTAAGGGTAATATGGCTCATCAACAATTACCAAACTAATATATGATAAGGTATAATTAATATTTTGATCTAATATAATATAAATGATAATGATGGCCATATTAATAAATATATAATATATATTTATTCTTACATATAGCTCTACCTTTGTATTTTCTTTCAATTTTAATATGTAATCATAATATTTATCTTATTTGTGTTTAATAATAAATGGCAAACATTGCAAAACTTGAATTTCCGGCTCTTAATATCACCAGAGATAATTATATGTCGTGGACGGGACATGTTAAACAACAAATCATTGGGTGTTTTGAAAACGATAATGGAGGAAAATAATTGTGAAGAACAAGACAAGGCAAAAGTCGATGTCTTCCTCCATAAACACATTGATGAGATACTACAATTTGAGTATTCAAATTGTGAGGATCCATACGTTTTGTGAAAAGATTTAAAAAGCATATTTGATCATCAAAGGGAATTTCTACTTCCCACTGCTAGAGATGAATGGAACAATATCAGGTTCCAAGATTTCAAAAAAGTAAATGAGTACACCTCTACTTTGTTCAGAATATGCTCAACGCTCTGATTTTGTGGGAAAACTGAAACTGAGAATGATATGTTGGAGAAAACGTTCTCCACATTTCATGCATCAAATATCAATTTGCAATAACAATATAGGTTGCCAAATTTTAAAAGATCTTATGATCTAAATTCATTTCTCCTCGTAGCAGAAAAAAATAATGAGCTTTTATGAAAAATCACCAATCTCGTCCTACCGGATCACTGGCAATCCCAAAAGCAAATATTGCTACTAATAATGATATTAAAGAAAAAAAAGTGGGTACGAGACCGTGGTCGTGGCCATTTTAATAAAATGCATCCTAATTGTCGAAACCGTCCTTCTCAAAGGTAATAATAATTATCAGGGTCGTGGTCAAAATCAAATAACTATCAATTACCACGCTCCATAAAATAACACTTCCAACCAACACAATAAATGGAATGAAGTTGGTAGGTTCGAAAACAATAACACATCATGTTATATACGTGGAAGTACAAACCACTGGTCAAAGACTTGTCGCACAGCTCCACATCTGTGTGAACTATACCAAGCCTCTCTCAAAAGAAAAGAGAAAGAAGTGAACCATATTGATAACTTTGATGATCTCAATGTTGAGTTGAACACTGCAGACTTTAAACTCTAAAACAAATGTTGCTTGAACACAATAATTATATGCAACAATTAAGTGTGTTTCTTACTATCTTTAATTATGTGTTTTCCTTCATGTATTGTTTGTCTTTCAAATAAATAAAGTTCTTATTAAAATATCATAATGTTTTCCTTATACACTTATTATTTTTCTTAATATTTTCAAGATTAAAATGAAAATCACTGGAGCACAAGATCAAACGAATGAAGAAGATATATGTATAGCGGAATGTGGAGCCACAAATACTATACTTAGATATAAACAATATTTATATGAATTGAAACCAACAAAAGGATCGTTAATATATTATCAGGTCCTACAAACTTGATAGAAGGAGTGGGAAAAACTAATTTAGAATTACCAAATGGTACAAAGCTCAAAATAGAAAATGCTTTATTTTCCCCAAAATCAACAAGAAAATTGTTAATTTTCAAAAACATATATCATAATGGATATGATACTCAGTCAAGGACAGTTGGTAGTGAAAAATATTTTCATATTATAATCAAAGATCAGATATTAGAAAAAGTGTCAATGCTCCGTTCTGGCTTACATTATACATATATAAATGTGCCTCAAGCACATATGACAGTCAAAGAAAACTATTGTGATTCTAGTATCATAAACTTATAGCATGACAAATTTGGCCATCCAAGATCCACAACGATGAAAAGGATCATTGAAAATACACATGGGCATCCATTGAAAGATCAAAATATCCACAACATAGATAAAATGCCTCAACATACATCTTGTTCTCTTGGCAAATTAATTACAAGGCATTCGCCATTAAAATTTGATAAAGAATCACCAATGTTTCTTGAAAGAATTCAATGTGACATATGTGGACCAATTCATCCACCATGTGGACCATTTAAATACTTTATGGTATTAATAGACGCATCCAACATATGGTCTTATGTCTCTTTATATTCGACTCATAATGTCGCTTTTTCAAAATTTCTTGCTCAAATTATCAAATTATGTGCACATTTTCCCTATTATAGCGTTAAAACTGTAAGCCTTGATAATGCAGGAAAATTTACATCGTATGCTTTTGATGCTTATTGCATGTCTGTGGGGATTGTTGTTGAACACCATGTTGCTCATGTATACACACAAAATGGTTTAGCCGAGTCGTTGATCAAACGCCTACAGTTAATAGCTAGACTATTAATAATGAGGACAAAACTCCCTGTTTCTATTTGGGGTCATGCAATTCTGCATGCTGGATCATTAATTCGTGTGAGACCAAGTGCAAATCATAAATACTCTCCCACATAACTTGTTTCTGGAAATGAGCCAAACATCTCCCACCTTAGAATATTTTGGTGTGTTGTGTATGTTCATATTGCACTACCACAATGCACAAAAATGGGTCCTCAAAGAAGGTTGGGAATATATGTTGGATATGAAACGTATTCCATCATAAGATATCTTGAACCTTTAATAAGTGATGTATTTACAACACGTTTTGCTGATTGCCATTTTAACAAGGCAATATTCTGGCATTATGGGGAGAAATGAAAAGGAAAGAAAGTGATATATCATGGTGTGTGCCATCATTGTTACACCAAGACCTAAGGTCAAAACAAAGTGAGACAGAGGTTCAAAAGATAATACATATACAAGAAATTGGAAATCAGTTACTTGATGCATTTACTGATACAAACAGGGTCACTAAATCTCATATACCAGCTGCTAATGCTTCAGCTCGAGTTGAGATTCCAAGTAAGCAAAACCACAATAATGCACCTCATGAATCCCAAAAACATTTAAAACGTGGGAGGCCAATCGGTTCAAAGGATTAAAATCCTCGAAAAAGAAAGGGCTCTAAAAAGGATACTAACCCTAAGGAAGGAATGAATGACAAAACCTTCTCCTAGGATGAAATAAATGGTTCCAACAAAGAGTTGTCAATTAACTATGGTCAAACAAATATAATGTGGGATCGAGATGAAATGAAAAATATTGATGATATATTTTCTTATTTTGTGGCAAGTGATATCATGGAAGAAAATGATGATCCTCAACCAAAGCATGTAGATGATTGTCAAACCCGACAAGATTGGAACAATGGAAAGATGTTATGCAAGCAGAATTAAATTCATTAAACAATCGAAAGGTTATTGGACCTGTTGTCATTACACCAAAGTCAATATAGCATGTACGGTATAAATGGGTTTTGGGGAGAAAACGAAATGAGAAAAATGAAGTTACAAGATATAAAACAAGACTTGTAGCTCAAGGTTTTTCTCAAAGGCCAATAATTGACTATGTAGAAACGTATTCTCCTATTATGGATGCTATTACATTTAGATATTTAATCAGCTTAGCAGTTTCTAAAACTTTGGAAATGCGTCTTATGGATGTTTTTACAGCTTACTTGTATGAATCACTTGATAGTGATGTCTATATGAAAATTCCAGAAGGTGTTAAAATGCCTAAAGCATTAGGCTCAAAACCCAAATAAGTGTGTTTGATCAAATACAAATATTTTTATATGGGTTGAAACAATCTTGAAGGATGTGGTACAACCGTCTGAGTGAGTATTTGATTAGAAAAGGATATACAAATAATCTTATTTGTCCATGCGTCTTCATTAAGAAGACAACATCAGGATATGTGATCATAGTTGTGTATGTTGATGATCTAAATATAATTGGGAAGCAAAAAAGAAATTAATGAACCAATTGCTCTTTTAAAGAAAGAATTTGAAATAAAAGACCTTGAAAATATTGTCTTGGTTTGCAGATTGAGCATATGCATAAAGGGATACTTGTGCATCAGTCAACTTATACTGAGAAACTCTTAAAAGTGTTTCAATATAGACAAAACAAATCCTTTAAGCACCGCGATGGTTGTTAGATCACTCAATGTTGAAAATGATCCATTTCGCCCTTGCGAATATAATGAAGAGATTCTTGGTCCAGAACTATCATATATCAGTGCAATTGGAGCACTTATGTATCTTACTAACTGTACATGACCTGATATTTCTTTTGTAGTTAATTTAGTGGAAAGATTCAGTTCAGCCCCTACTAAAAGGCATTGGAACGGGATTAAACACATTTTTCGATACCTTCGAGGTACTATTGATTTAGGCTTGTTTTATCTATACGATTCAAAAGAAGGGTTAGTTGGTTATGCAGATGCAGGTTATTTATCTGCTCCCCATAAAGCAAAATCTTAAATTGGATACGTATTTAAGAATGGAGGAACTGCGATTTCATGGTGTCCTCATAAACAAACACTCATTGCAACATCTTCAAATCATGTTGAAGTCATTGCATTGCATGAAGCTTCAAGAGAATGCGTATGTGGTAAAGCGTCATACTTCCTTCACCTAAAAGAGAACTTAATTGAACACCTCTTTCAAAAAAGCGTGAATATAAATAAAAAACATCTCCTGGATAAGCCTCGCGCCCATGCGGTCTTCGTAATAGAAGAGACATTTGACGATAAGCTTGCGCTTGTTAAGATCTATGTCACGACACATATTGACTTCTTGTGGACTAGAGAAAGATCGAAGTCCAACTCCTATCTATGAAGATAATACAGCTTGTGTCTCGCAGATAAAGGAAGGGTATATCAAAAGTGTCAGAACAAAGTATATACCACCAAGATATTTTGAGTATACTCTAGACCTTATTAAAGACAATCAGGTTGAGATGAGATATGTCCAATCCAGCAACAACTCAGCTGATCTTTTCACGAAAGCACTTTTCACAGCAATATTCCAGAAACACGTTCATGATATTGGCATGAGATACGTACGGAAAATGTAATGACATACAACTCGAGAGGGAGCTATCTACTGTACTTTTTTCCCTTAGCTAAAGTTTTTCCTACTGGGTTTTCTTTAGCAAGGTTTAAAACGAGGCAGGACTTCAAAACCCCAAAGTTTGAAAGGTCTCATCCAAGAGGGAGTGTTATGATTTATCCACGATTTTGTATGATACCTTTTTTTGTCAAACCAATCTACATTTGTTCCGTCAAAACTATTTGTAAATAGTTGTTTTGGTATTATATATACCATGTCTTGTAACAAGTAATAGATATCAAAAGTTAAAGAATTTTAATTACTATCAACTTTCTATTCTCTTTCTTTATTATCTCTTCAAAGCAAAAGAATATCAACATTAGTCTTGTTATAGTTAGAGGTAAAATTATAACAAATGTTAATTGTTAACTATCATAACATATAGTATAAAATAAAATTATACTCCTTCCATTCCATTAGAAGTGTCTGTATTTCCTTTTTTATTTGTCTCATTACAAATGTCAACTTTTAAAATTTATTAGCCAGTTTTCAAGTTTACCCTTAAACACACACAATTAGGATTAATAAACAATATTAATGGACCCAATTTCTAAGAGCATTATTGTCATTTGGTAAACAAAAAAAAAATCATTCAATCTACCTTGAACTTTGTGTTTTTCAAACCATGACATTTAAAGAGGAATAGAGAGAATAATTATATGTTATGTTGTCACATTTATAAATAATTACTTTTTTGCTTTCTCAAAAACTCATCCAACATATCACTATTTTCTTGTTATTATCCTAAAAAAAAAATTATATCTTTCAGATTAAACTTTTCACTTTGATCATAAAAATACGATGGTGGGCTTTTGAGCTTTCTCAGCTTAGTAGTGAATTGACTAAATATCTTCTTCCTCGTCCAAACACGATAGACTAGTTCAAAAAAGCGGAATATTACTCACCACATCACATTTCACATGAGTCCATGACCATAATACATGTTAGTGGGTGTGAAAGATGAAACCCTCCATTGCCTACGTGGGTACGTGTAAAAGAAATTATCCAAATAGGCTTTGACTTTTCAAAACTACTCATGGTAAAATTTAAAACATGTATAAAAGGTGTAAAAAAACAATAACAATTGGTCAAATGAAAATAAATAACGTCAAATCTATAGGAACCCACCT
The DNA here is from genome assembly GCF_021521415.1 of Bidens hawaiensis. Taxonomy (NCBI): domain Eukaryota; kingdom Viridiplantae; phylum Streptophyta; class Magnoliopsida; order Asterales; family Asteraceae; genus Bidens; species Bidens hawaiensis. The sequence continues at coordinate 23,459 of NW_027506683.1, forward strand.
TATTACTTGTAGAACGGAAACTATTTTTCTTTTTTGGTAAAGCTTCAAGAAACAAAAACTTTTTCAAGAAGGATGCAGAAACCAATCATGCCACTTGTCAATAAATGGCAACTCAAGAGGATTCAAGCCTGGGAGCTCACGATCTTGAAGGCTATTGATTACCTGCATAGTCTCACCAAGAAGTTGGGCTGTAGTATGCACACTCTACTCCGTTTTCTCTATGACACTTGTGTGGCATTTCATTGCTATGACTCGTGGTAAGTTGGTGAGACAATTAGCAGCCAATATTGAGATCACTAATACCCAGATGATTAGATTTGCATGCTTTTACTAAAATGATTTTCATATGTATTGAATTTTAGTTTAATTTGTATATCTAAAACGACCCGTTTTGACACGTACACATTTTGGTTAAAATCAGTTTTGATAGAACCAAAACGACGATTTTCTAAAATGGCTAGCTTTTATCCGAACTCATTCTTAGCCGAACCAAAGCAACCTTTTTAAAACCGCCGGTTCTGACACGAACCCATTCTGATAAACCCAAACCAAAATATTAAAAAAATACACGTTCTGACTCGTATCCGTTCCAATCCGTCACCCTGCCCGACATGACTCACTAGTTTTGCCACATCAAGTAGGGAACTATGTTAAACATCTCTAAAAAGTGTGCACATTATTCCGTATGTATTCAGATACTGTGATTATTTTCAGGATACTATGATTCTGAATGCAACTCATTATATTGTTCCCAAGTTACAATAACTTTATATGGATGTAGTTGTTTAGATAATATCTTGGAAGTGAGTACACTTTGGTGGGCATCGAGTACAATTGTTGAATGCAGGAACTCAACTTACAAGCACTTTGAAGTGATCTTGGTGGACCCGGTGCACATACTCTGTTATTCTCAACAATCCAAGGATTAACTGCATCTGCAACCCGGTGCACAAACACAGAAAGCTTGAGAACTCACACCTAGAAAGGGATACTAACCACAAGGCACATCAATCAAGAAGGGCTCTACATGGAAGAGGAACGATATTCTAGAACTTCGCCATTATGGTTGATTATTACGGTTGTTTTGTTATTTATCCAGTTGCTCCTGTTCTGTTTTAAGTGATGTTAAATATGTTAAATTTTGAAACTTGAGAAATCTGAGACTGTTGTCAATTTTGATGGAAACTTGGCTTAGTAGGGTACAAGTGTTCTGGAAATATTGGCATACAAATTAGGCAGTATGCCAATGCCTTTACTATTTAGTTCTTGTGGTTTTTGTGTCATACAAGCCTAATCCACGCATGTTGTTAACTAATCTATAATTCTTAAGTTTATTTATATACACGAATAATTATTTTTCATAGATTCAAAATTCTAAGTTAATATTAGTTATTTCTATTGAATTATAGACGACACCACCACCACCACCACTACTAATAATAATAATAATAATAATAATAATAATAATAATAATAATATTCATTGTGTACTTATATACTATTTTACCTAAAAGAAACATTGTCTTTTTTATTATCTTTTTATGAACAAAAAGCTCTTTTATCCTCGTGGTCTATTTAATCATAACTTAAACGTGCTTACACTAAACTCGATTCAATCTTTTAGCAAGTCACAAGTAACGTATGAGTGAGTTGTCTCGTTTGCATCCTGTCTTGCCCACCAAAATAAAATTAGCTTGATTATGTAATATGATTATGTAATATGTACTTATGTCTTGACCAAAAAATAAAAATAGCTTGAGTATGTAATACAAGTAAAGTACAAACTAAACAAGTGAACAACATATGAAAGAAATCTTACACACCTATAGGAACCCACCATGCTACATGAAGAACACGATCTGTTTTTCTTGGGAAGAAATATAAACATTTCAAGGAGAAGGCTGCAGAAAACAATCACGCCACTTATCAATTAACAGAAGCTCATCAGGTCTCAAGCTTGGGAGCTCACGCTCTTGAAGGCTTCTGATTATCTGTGCAGTCTCACCAAGAAGTTGGGTTGCAGTATGTACACCCGCTTCCCTTTTGTCTATGACAGTGTGACACTTCATTGTGATAACTTGAGGTAAGTTGGTGAGACAAGCAGCCAATATGTCAGAGATCATTGATATAAATGCACAAATAGATCCTCTTGACTAACCTGGTCTATGTCGGCATTATGGGAAACTAGAATCGTTTGGGTTATCCGGTACATTGAGTTGGCGGAAACCAACTTGTGGAGTGAACTGTCATCCGAGCCGTTCTTATTCTTACTTTCCAGCTCAATTACTATGTTTCTAGCAATATCACTGAACAACTGAACAATCTGTCTTGTTGTACTAGATCGGCGATCAGTGTTTTGCAACTTGTTTCCTAGCCATGTTTGGTAAATTTCAACTTCTAGCCATAGTGTTCTAGCTGTCTTTTGAATGATTGCATATTGATCACTAACATTGAGGGTTTTTTCCACATATTTAACATATGTAAGACCTTCACTTACACTTCTTAACAACATATCAACCTTGCTGTTTTTGATCTTAGGAAGAGATATAGTGATGGCTGTCAAGGTCACCACCGGTAAGCTCCAGCAATCCACATATTTTTCTTTGGTTAAAGGTGGGACTTGAGATACATCATATTTTCCAACTCCTTTGAAATCCCTAGATTTCTCTAGAAACATCATAAGATTGTTAGATTGTTGTTTTTCAGCCCTCTGGATCACATGGTTCATAGATTTTGAAATGATTTTTAGTGTTCTCTCAGCAAATTCTATATCGTCTTGAAGTTGCAGAACATACTGGCTGAGATCTTTATAATTTGTTGTAGCTCTGTAGGTCTCTCTGCCAGCACATTTTGTGAGGCGCCAAACATGACCTTTAACCTTTTCCAGCAATGGCAACAACAGAAGACACCAACTACACAAAAAACTGGGATCAGCGTTGTCATCTTGCATGCTACCACAATCATCATCTGGATTCCTATACAAAAATTCAAAATCAGGACCTTTAGACCCTGGATGACAATCTTTCATCTGTGGCTAATGTGCTTGAATGGTACGCTACTCTGTTTCCAGTCAGATAACTTCTAAGTACAGTAGCTCTCTACTTTAAAGACCCTGGCATGGTTCCAAACCCATTTTAGAGACACTTGAAAGCTTAAGGATGCAAAACATCTACAAAGAGGCGCGAAGGTACCCAATATTACTCCAATAAACTGTGTTATTAGAATCAATAAAACTGACCACTTATAATCCGACCCATAATACTTCATATATTGTCTGGTGTTTGACATAGTAATAACATGTATGATAGTGCTTGAAACACATATTACCCCGGACGCTGAGGTCGTGGCAGAACAAACTGTCATAAACTTCCAGCCATGATCTAGTGGTTACTCACATGCTGCTTTAGCTTCTCAATCGTTACTCTTCCTGATTGTTGCAACTCTAGATCTTTTAAAGCTGTTTCATGACGTGATTTGTATTTGGATTCGAGTATCTGTTTTGACTTTAGAATCGTTAAGGCTGAACATACATGCATCATCAGTAGCATGAGTAACATAGCCACATAAATGTATGCTATCATCCAATAGTTATCAGTAAAAATTTTGTATAAACCATCTTCATAATTATTAACCACGCCAGTTACTATCTGAATGCATACATTCACAGCCAAGGTGATTACTAGAACACCTAAAGCTATAATGTTTGTGAGAAGTTCCTTATTGTCCATGGTTGCTAGAGAGGGCAATAAATTAGCCATCATGGTGCACATAAATGCCATGCTTCCCAGCTTTACAACCTGATCCACTGGACTTGGCATTTCATTATTTAAATCCACGGGTAACTTCATTGCAACAGCTATGACATTGAGCGTAGCAGCATTAAGAGTAAAGCATTTACATGGAAACCATAGTTTTTTGCTTTTGAAACCATGTAATAGATCAGCCACCATTGGTAGGATGCAGAAAAGAGAAGCTATTGCAATATAAATCCCAATCCACACCATAGGTTTACTGAATTTGTTTTGTTTCTCCAACTGTTTGGATACATTCAATAAGAAATTGGCAAGATCTCGTGAATGGTTACTGCAATGATCCGACAAATTCCAAAAGAAATTGTTAGCAAGTTGTGAATCCATAGTCAATTAATTATGCTTCCTCCAAAGAAAGGAAATGGTTATATGTAACAAATCAAATCAAAGGGGTGTGAATAATACAGAAGGATTGAGGTAAGGCTTTGAGTTATATTTTGTTAAATAATAAGTGTCCTGCTGCTCTCAAGTTGCAAGGGTGACCGAATGAAATTTCTGTGGTAGTTCAACAATAACCAGATTACTTGTCTGATTTTAGTACGTCTTCATACATTTGGACCAAAATTGATGGGGAAGGCTCCAAGTGGATGCTTGGACATGAGAAATCAACTTGTTTGGGTTTACAGACTAGTCAATCAGTTTTAAATGTGATTAGTCTTTTGGAAGAAAGTGAGACCAAATCAACGTCCAGATGAAAGGCCAAAAATAAGATGGACATGTGCGTGTTAGAAACTACATGTGACTTTCTCAGAAGCAAGCGGGTTTAACCCTTTTTACACGAAATGAACATCGATTCTTGACAAACATGTCCAGCGACAAGGATGGAGAAGAGGCGCTAAACAATTAAAATATATGAAATATTAACGTGGAAGTGATAAAAGTTAAAACAACTGGAAAATGTGTGGACATGTTTAGTCGTCGTCATTATCATCATCGTACTCAGTATATCCCACCAATAGCAAAACTATAGTAGGGTTTGAGGAGGGTAAGATGTAGACAACCTTACCTCTACCCCATGGGGATAGAGAGGCTGCTTCCGGTGAGACCCCGGCTCGATAGTATTTTTGCATCAAGCCTTGAACATAAGGCACATAACACTCAATCATCGAGGCACCGGCTGACTGGTGCATGTACCCTTGTCTTTCGGCTATCAACGCCACCACATGATGCCTGATTAACCTTCCGCCACTTTTAACGTTATTTTCACGAGATTTGTAAAATAACGTCAAAATTAGTGCAATTTCACTTTTGCCCACCCGAGAGTTCACACATATATACATTATATGCTTCCGGCGTGGACATGTTTAGTGATATCAAAAAACTTAAATACAATTGACGTATTTGACTCACATTGAATACTAATGTCAAGGAAAGAGCTTTCGCGATACCAACACGCAAAGGATTGGGTTTGATTAAGCATGACTGATGGTATTGCGCATAGCCAACATGCGCGGAACGACTACGAGTCGACGTGAATTCGATCAACATTGGGTCAGGCACCCGAATTAAAAAAAATATAAGGTTGTTAACGGCCAATCAGAACAAATCAGCTCATAAAAAAACACGTGCGTTGAGATGGCGAACAGACTTAAATTCAATCGTCATCAGGTTACGACACCGAAAATGAAGCAAAAAATTAATGTGTGATCACCAAATACCAAAAACTAAAGTATGTAAAAAAATGAAAGTTAAAAACAACGGAAAACCAAATATAAAAATTGTGATCGTGAATTGCGTTGACGAGCATACTCGAACTTGATTCACATAAGTTAAGAAAAATTAATAAATTTGTTTACACCAAAACATAACAAATTATCATATATTTAAAAACATAACATAAAAAACGGCGAAGAACAAAACTGAACACACGCGGCGGCAAGCCGAGGCCAATGCAAACGGAATAAATGGTTGTAAAAAAAACTTTATTTAAAATAATTTAAAACAAAAGAAAAAAAATTTAAATTTAAAACCAAAATAACAAAATAAAAATAATAATACAATAACGTGGATTACTCATACTACGCCAAGTTGGCCGATAGAATGCTTGCAAACTATCCCATTGATTGGCCCCATAAACGTTTTTGAACAGTCGCTCGTGGTAGAGGATTACATCTCCAAGAGCATGCAAGTCGCTTCGCTTTGGACTAATGAGTACAACCACCCACACAAATACTTCTTGGGTGACAATATATATCCAGAATATTCTATCATTGTGAAAACGTTTTATGAATCGATCGATGAAAAAAGACAATATTTTAAGAAAGTATAAGAGTCTTCGTGAAATGACATCAAGAGGTATTTTGGGGGTTCTAAAACCACACGTTGGCATTTTGTGAGAAATCATTTATGTTTATGGACGATAGAGAAAATAAAAAATGCTGTGTACGCATGTATCATAATGCATACTATGATTTTAAAAGACGAAAGGCGAGCATTACGTTAAAAATTTATATCGGACGACGTTGAAGAACAAACTCAAGTGAGAGAGTGCAAAATGCATATCAAATGCATTCTCGAGAATTACATAACACGTTAATGAGGGATTTTGTTCAACATGCTTGGATGGTGCAATCGATTCGAAATGAATGTGAAAATGAAGTCGAAGAGGAGCCGTTAGATGAAAACGAACTTGAGGACGAAGGCAAACAAGGCGAAGATGGAGATGAGGACGATCAGTGTATTTATATTCTTTTAAATTTATTTTCAATTTTTTAAAATTTTATTCTGGTTTTTTTTCCTTTAATGTAATTTAATTATTTAATAAAATATTATTTCTTTTATTTTTATTAAAAATTAGGAAAGAAAATAGAAAAATAATATTTGAATAATGATAGCAAGGTGGTATACCACTACACCACTTGTATATAAATTCCTTTTTAACACGTCTGTCACATGTTGCATATCATATATAAAACGTTACTAGTTATTACTACATATGAGTAAAAATAATATATTATATTAAAAATGTTTTAAAAATAAGAAAATTACCTTATCTTCTTGCATACCCTTAATGTTGGCATAACTGGGTGTTGATACCAAAGTCTCCGAATCTATCTATCTATAATCTACTAGCAAAAGTGTCCGTGCGTTGCTACGGGTTCGTGTAAATTGTCCCCTTGTATTGGTTTGTAGTATTTGGTGTGGTGTGTAATGAATTATTAGTGTGAGTGCGCTTTCGCATGTGCATATGATTTGTTGGATGTTGTTTTTTGTGCGGTGTTGCGCACTAAAATATAGCGTATGAATGTATATTGGTTTCATCGTGTAATGTGAAATATTTGTTAATAAAGTAGGTTTATGGGTTTTGTGACTTTTAATCAACATAAGAGGTTGAATGTGTGTTAATTGATGAGTAGTTAGAGTAGAAATTTACTCAGTAGATGAAGGAAATGCTCAAATTCAAGCTGAAAGTTGGCAATCAATGAACTATAAAAATGGTAAAGTGACGGGTATGCATGATTTGATTGTGCACATTCATAATGACGTATGCATATATATTGGATAGACGGTGTTATAAAGTGATTAATGCTTAACTTATAGAAACAAAACAATTTTATTGAGGCATTACAACTTGATAAGTAGGAATATGATGAGAATTAAGGAAACGATATGGCATTGTCAGACTTATAAAACGGGAGGGACAAGGGACTCAGTGAAGACTGCCCGTTTTTCGCTGATAAACCAATTAATATGGTAGGCACGTCCTAATGGTTTGCTAATGATCACAATCTCATATAGTTTGTTGTGCCAGTCATAGCAAACATTTTTCCGTTTTTAACGTAATGGGTAATGGGGATCCACAAGTGCAAGAATATTGGTGGGATTGCGAGGGTTGTGATCATGGGATCCACTTATCTCGGAGCATGGACCATAGATTGTATGCTATGTTGTGGCTTCCCTGAGTTAGGATCATGTGCAGGAGTTGTCAATGTTTCCCAAATGGGCAGTAAAAGATTTTGATGGAACATGAGGGAAGGCTATCACTTTAACATGTTCCATTATTGTGTAAAATTTAATAACAACGTTCCTAAACTGTTGAGTCAAGATTTGACCCTAAATTGGTCATATGGAAGATTAGAATCTTCTCAACCTCCTCAGAAATCACCAAGTATGGATCCGGGCACACCTGAGACATCCGAGCAAGGTTTTACTTAGCCGGGCATGATATTTTGCCTATCGAGCAAGGTTATCTTCTTGAAGTCTTCTTTAGTGGATATCCGAGCAGGGTTCACTCTTTGGTGTATACCCGGGAAAGGTTCACTATATCAAGAAGGTTTGTTCTTCATAGCCGAGTAAGGTTTACTTCAGAGTAAGCTCTTGGCTAACCAAGCTCTTAAAGCCAAGTAATTGGAAGATCAGACAAGGTATTCCTTAATAACACAGTGGTCTAGGTAAGCTTGATATTTAAGGAAATATCTCAAGTAACATCGGGTATGATTCAACTCAAGCAAGGTACAGTGCTCCCAAGCACACTTTGCTAATAAGCTAATTCCAAGCAAGGAGTTGATGGGACCATTGAAGAACAAGGTTGCTCATTGGATTATGTCGGGCAAAGTCTGATATACTCAAGAAGATTGAAGTCTGCTTGGTGAGTATTTTCCATTGGAAAATACTCACAAGTAAAAATACATGGAAAACTGTTCCCGGGCACACTTCAAGGTTACCAAGTCTATCAAGGAAGGCAGAGCACAAAGTCTACTGTGACACTCGTCAATTTCAGGTTAACTCCGTTAATTCAAACTCCGTCAATTCAAACTTAAGATCACTTGATCTATAACGCACATCTCATTACATTTAAACTAGGGTTTTAAATGAAGCTTGACAATCACTACACATGTAGTCTTTCGGGATTGCACCGAAACGCAAACGAGTTGACGCAAACCATTGGTGAATAAACGACAAACATCCAAACAATAATTATTTGATAATTATGTGTTAGGCTTATGTGTTATGTGATAATATTGTGTAGAACATTAACTCAAGATGTAAAAAGCTACTTTATGCAAGAAAGGTAATAACTAAAAGGTGAGGGGCCTTTGTGTAACATATTATTATTAATAATAATAAAAACCATAATCCCCACCCCTCCCTCCTCAAACCCGATCGGCCCTCACCCCCCCCCCTTTGCGACGGCAGCCACCACCAATACCATATTACTTCCGTTTTGGCCTTGTTTTTCATAATTGAAGCATCCCGCACTTGTTTCTAGGCATCTCTCACTTTCCTCTTGCTCGTTTATGCGTTTTTAAGGTATAAACACAAAACCCTAATTTTGTAAATCATGTGTTAAGTGTTCATATGCTTTGTTTGGATTAGATGATGCTTGATTATGCTTCGGTTATTGATTTAGATGATCATGTGTGATTTTGAACGGTGAAAGATTGTTAGATCATTGATTGTTCGTAAACCCTAGAGGGTTTACTACTGATTTTTATGGATAATTATGTTTATTGCATGATTGGAGATATGTCATATGCTTAGGATGCATGCTAGACGATTGTGTGTGCTTGCTGATTTTTGACAGCAGTGATAGTTAAACTTGAACGAGGCGTAACTTGTTAAATATAAAACCAAACTGGAATATTTATGAGTCTAAAAGGTAGTGCTCTGAGTTTAGTTTTCAGAAAACCCAACCACGCCTGATTTGGAGGTGTTTTGGTTGCTCAAACGATTTAAATGTGATCAAAGGTCAAAACTGGTACTGGACAGATTGTAAGTTATGTTTAGACAAGTGTAACTGAATGTTAATATGGAAATTGGTCGAGATTGTTAACACTAAGGTGTACTAGGTTGGGTCTAGTTTCTATAAAGTCTAATTTTGTAATTTTTGGACGGGTAAAAGTTAACTTTTATTATTTTACAAAACTGAAGTGCAAGTCTGAATTGTGAGACCTGCTGTTAGGCTGTTTTGTAATTATCATATCTCATGAACTACAAGACCAAATTGGTTGGTTCCACTTCTGAAAGTTAACATGTGGAGTTAAGAACCTAACCCAATTGGTCTTGCATTAATTGGAATTATCATTTAACAGGAATAACAAATATAATTCTGTTGCGCATGATTCTGACTGCTGTGAGTTTACTGTAATGTTTTGACCATTTTGAGAAATCTATGTGGAATAAAAATACAATAAAAATAGTTCTGGAAACCTAACTCATGTGTGCTTCTGTGACGATTTTTGGTGAATTAATTGAAATGTTATGATCTGTTGGATAGAGTAATCTTTCAAGTAGAAATCTTTCTTGATAAAACTAGCTGCTGAACTATGTGAAAATACATGCAACGTGCTTATTGTTAGATATTGCTATGTTTTTGACTAAATTGCCCTTGTGGGGAATAATTTCTAGTAATATTCAATATTAATACTTGACACGTAAGTAGTTGTTCACACATGTAACATATCACCAATGTGTTTGTTGAGTCACACACAATTCACAAACGAAACACGAAACGTATCTCACGCATAGGTATTATGTGCCGAGTCTAGAGACTCAATAATAGTTCCAACACTTAGAAAATCTCATTCTTGTTTTAGAACGCTAGTGAGGATTTTCTGTGACGCGCATCTCTTGGTTGACTTGTTTTTGAATTCTTCGCAAACACTGAGTTTCACGTTCCCCTTTTACTCTTTTAAACGCTTTTTACTTGGGGGAGATAACATACTCCCAAAACGCTTTAGATTTTGTTATTAGTTATAAATCACTTGTAAAGGCTAAGTGGCAAACGAACCAACTAAAGTCCTTCATAACATCGAACCGTTTAATATTTGGATAATAGCGAGTCACTGTTGAGTAGTACTACTGGGTTTGACAAACCCCACCCAACGCTAAACTCGACTGGAGGTCGAGTGGGTGTAATTTTGGCTAACACATTACCATGGTCGTGGTTGACATGGTGGCAAGGCAATTGATAAACAGTCAGCTTCGGTGTCGAACACTTAGTAATTTGAAAACTTTACTTATGATGTTTGATTATAACTAATGATTCCGATCCTGTTAGTTCACACCCTCTGACGGTAAAACTCCGTTAGTGGATTTTGAGGGTGTGACATCTACTCGGAGAAGTTTACTTCTACAAAGCCTACCCGGAAAACTTGTTTTACACTTAGGATTATTTTGAATATGTAATTTGAATATGTATGATATATTTAGGGTTTCTAGAGAGAATGACAGCTGTCCAGAGGTGTCAGGCCTATAAAAGAAATATTTAGGGCACACCTATGGAAGGTGGCTGAATACGATACTAAGTGAGAACATTTATTGAGCGACGGCCGTTCTTTGAACTGTACGGACATAAATTTCCCATCAAGAAACCCTAGATAGATTGTCATTTGTATGATTAACCTTATATGAATGGAAATATTTAAGTGATTAACATTATCTAGTAACGCAAAACGCAAACGCAAAACGCAAACGCATAACGCAAACACTTAAACGCAAACATTTTCTTTATTCATATATGTGAACTCACCAACCCCGTGTTGATACTTTTAGTATGTTATTCTCAGGTAGCCGAGGCGGGCGCGCGGTATAGGAACATGCATTACATTGAACTCTATCGTTTTTGCAAACTCGTTTTTAAACTGTTATTAATTGGGTTTTACGTCGTCCTGCGTGACGCAACACTTGGTTTATGATTTTAGGCTTCCGCACTTATTTACACTTAAATGTTTCGTGGTTTGAAAAATTTACTTATGATGTTTGATTATAACTAATGATTCCGATCCTGTTAGTTCACACCCTTTGACGGTAAAACTCCGTTAGTGGATTTTGAGGGTGTGACAGATTGGTATCAGAGCCATTGGTTATAGCGAACTAGAACTGCATGCATACTAGACTATAACCGCAACGACCCATTAGTTATAATTATACGCACTGTATATATATTTTGTTTAGTCTTTCGTTATCTTATCTCTTTACCTTATCCACTCATACGCGCGCATACACGACTTATCCTGTAGGGATGTCGACGCCACCATCATCATCATCCGACCAGATGACTCATGCTCATGGAAAGAAACCGCAGCTACCTACCTCATCGCCACCCCGAGTAGCCCCGGAACTAGAAGCCCCTGCACCGAAGAGGTATCGCCTATCTGGAGGCATGTACGACGACGACGTTAGCTGGGATTGGTACCCGAGTCTGATCAGGCGAATAGTTTATCGCGAACAAGTTCCCCCACTACCTCACCCGAGCCGCCCTGCTTACCCCAACACCCTACCACCCATAACCGAACCAATAGAGCGTGAAATTGACATTATGTACTCGACGAGAGTGAATGTTACTAGATTAATATGGGATGGAGCAAAGGCTAGGAAGAGAATTTCCCACCTGAATGAAGCCATGAAGGAAGTTCAGGATGCTCATGTACAGCAAAATGGAGATAATGAACAAAATGCAAGCAGAGATGATTTGCGTGACAAAATTTTTAGTGCAAGAGCCCTTGCAACGACATTTCTAGCCCGATGCGACACACTAGGGGCGCAGAATGCCCCGGATGCAGAAGAACCTGAGGAAGAACCCGAGGAAGATACTGAGGAGGATGCACACTTGGACGTGTCCTCAGGCGACGACATCTCAGGATGATAACACCTAGACGTCTGGAAGAAATGCTGGTCATGGTCGTGGTAACATTAACCTAACCATAACAGAACTCTAAACCCTACTGAATGACCATGCGGCGGCAGCTCTAGCTACGCACGTTCAGAATCAAGCCAGAGGTCAAGCCGGAGTCTGTACTTTCAAGAACTACCTAGACTGCAAGCCTAATTCATTTGACGGAACTGAGGGAGCCATAGGTTTCCTGCGTTGGGCCGAGAAGGCAGAGTCAGCTTTCGAGATGTGTAACGGTCCACCAGCCAGCAGGGTCAAGTTTGCTGCTGGAATATTGCAAGATTCCGCCCTCACCTGGTGGAACTCTAATGTGCAAATTCTTGGATTGGAATTGGTAAATGCTATGAACTGGGAAGAATTCAAGAACATGATGCGAGAAGAGTATTATCCTAGAGAGGAAATCTCGAAGCCGTAATCGGAATCATGAGCGTTAAAGATGGTAGGTTCTGAGATTGAAGCCTACACCACCCATTCCCACGAACTGGCGGTGATTTGCCGCGGATGGTTGACCCGCCGAGTAAGAGAATCGAGATGTATATCGATGGGCTGGTACCACAAATTCAGGGTATGGTGACGTCTTCCAAATCGGCTACAATTCAACAAGTGATCCGGTTAGCTCACAAACTGACGGACCAGGCAGTGACACAAGGTGCGTTACCACCTAGAGGTTCAACCTCTAAAACCCGTGACAACTTAAACACTGACAACAACAACAACAACAACCCGAGCAATGGAAAGAGGAAATTCGACAACACCAGGTCCTCATCATCGAACCCCTCACAACAACAACACTACCGTAAGCCCTAACTCACTCGAAGCTTCAATAATCAGGGTTCCAACAATAACAACAACGGTGGCGGTCAGGGTTCGAGTGGCTATGCTGGGAAATACCCGAAATGCAACAAGTGCAACTATCACCATGCTGGCTCATGCGACCGTATCAAGTGTCTGAGATACGGTAAAAATGGGTCATCAGGCCAAAGACTGTAGGGGAGACCTAGCGGCTAAGGGTGCTCCTAAACAGCCTACGGCGACTAAAGAGTGTTTCGAGTGTGGTCAAGAGGGTCATTTCAGGAAGGATTAACTCAAACTAAAGCAGAATGAGAACAATGGAGGCAGCAACAGAGGCGGAAGTAGTGGTAAAGGTAGAGCTTTCTTCATTGGGTCGGGCCAGGCCCGCAGCGATCCGAATGTGGCGACCGGTAAGTTTCCTGTGAACGACTGTTTTGCTTCTGTTTTGTTTGACACTGGAGCTGATAGGAGTTTTATATCGAAAGCCTTTAGTAAACTCTTAGACTTAACTCCAACCCCGTTAGATGCTAAGTTTCCTGTCGAATTAGCTGACGGTAAGTCTATAGAAACAACTCATGTACTTGCGGGATGTAAGTTGAAACTGTCGAGTCATACTTTTGATATCGACCTCATACCTTTTACACTGGGTAGTTTCGATGTCGTTGTCGGCATGGACTGGCTATCTGAGAACCGAGCGGAGATTATATGTCATGACAAGATAGTCCATATCACTACCCCTTCCGGCGAGATCATTTCGATCCAGGGCGAGAAGAGCGGCAAGACTACAAGTGTTATCACCCTCATGAAGGCGCATAAATATCTATGAAAGGGTCATCCAGCAATTTTAGCCCATATTGTCGAGAAATCCGCGGAGGAGAAGCGAATCGAAGACATACCGATTATGCGAGATTTTCCGGAAGTCTTCCCGGAGGATTTTCCTGGACTCCCACCTATTCGACAAGTCGAGTTCCAAATCGAATTAACCCCCAGTGCAGCACCCATAGCACGAGCCCCGTATCGGCTCGCACCAGCAGAGCTTCAGGAGTTGTCCACTCAATTGCAAGATTTGTTGGATAAAGGTTTTATCCGACCTAGCTCATCACCATGGGGAGCCCCTGTCTTATTTGTTCGAAAGAAGGACGGGTCTTTCCGCATGTGCATCGACTACCGAGAGCTGAACAAGGTGACGATCAAGAACCGTTATCCCCTCCCCCGAATTGATGATCTGTTCGACCAGCTTCAAGGATCGAGTTACTACTCGAAGATCGATCTGAGAACTGGTTACCATCAATTAAGAGTGCACGGAGAAGATATTTCAAAGACGGCATTCAGAACTCGGTACGGTCTCTACGAGTTTTCGGTTATGCCTTTTGGCTTAACCAACGCAACAGCCGTATTTATGGATCTCATGAATAAAGTATGCAAGGCGTACCTCGACAAGTTTGTGATTGTTTTTATTAATGATATCCTTGTCTACTCCAAGGACAAGACCGACCATGAAGAACACCTGAGATTGATCTTAGTATTGCTGAAAAAAGAACAACTGTACGCTAAACTCTCGAAATGCGAATTTTGGCTTCGCGAGGTTCACTTCTTAGGACATGTGATCAATGAGAATGGTATCCATGTCGATCCCGGAAAAGTAGAGGCCATTAAAAACTGGGAAGCACCTAAGACTTCGACTGAGGTGCGACAATTCTTAGGACTGGCTGGCTACTACCGACGTTTCATCAAGGGATTTTCAAAGATTGCTCAACCCCTCACCGCTTTGACTCATAAGGGTACTAAGTACAATTGGGGTGACGCGCAGGAATCCGCTTTCCAACTGTTGAAAACCAAACTCTGTAGCGCCCCTATCCTAGCCCTCCCTAAGGGAACAGAAAATTTTGAGGTACATTGTGACGCATCGATACAAGGTCTCGGTTGCGTGCTGATGCAACTCGAGAAAGTTATAGCCTATGCCTCTCGACAACTACGGATTCACGAAAAGAATTACATGACTCATGACTTGGAACTCGGAGCTGTGGTGTTTGCTCTTAAAATATGGAGGCATTACTTGTACGGTACCAAGTTTACCATTTACACCGACCACAAGAGTCTCCAACATATCTACGATCAGAAGGAGCTGAACATGCGACAACGTCGTTGGGTCGAGCTGCTTAAGGATTATGATTGTGCCATCAAGTACCACCCTGGCAAGGCCAATGTAGTGGCCGATGCTCTCAGCATGAAAGAAACCGATAAACCTAGGCGAGTGCGAGCATTACAACTCACGATTCACGCCAACTTACCCGATCAGATTCGCGATATGCAACTCGAAGCCTTGAAAGACGATAATCTCCCATCAGAACTCATGCGAGGCATGAACAAGCAACTCGAAACCAAATCGGACGGGGTTCGATATTTCGAAAACCGAATTTGGGTCCCTCGATACGGAGAGTTGAGAACTCTAGTGATGGACGAAGCACACAAGTCCCGATATTCAATCCACCTTGGCTCAGATAAAATGTACCATGACCTGAAAGCACTTTACTGGTGGCCAAACATGAAAGCCGACATTGCCACCTACGTGAGCAAATGCTTGACTTGTGCAAGAGTCAAAATAGAATATCAGAAACCATTTGGTCTGCTACAGCAACCGGAACTTCCAACGTGGAAATGGGAACACATTTCAATGGATTTTATCACGGGATTACCCAAAACACCGACGGGATGCGATACCATCTGGGTGATCGTTGACCGGATGACTAAGTCTGCACACTTCTTAGCAATCAAGGAATCGAACAAGATGGAAAGACTGACTTGCATCTATATGAAAGAAGTAGTATCTAGACACGGAGTGCCTGTCTCAATCATATTTGATCGAGATTCCCGTTTCACTTCGCACTTCTGGAATTCACTACAGAGCGCACTAGGCACCCGCCTTGATATGAGCACAGCATACCATCCTCAGACGGATGGGCAAAGTGAGCGCAACATTCAGACCTTGGAGGACATGTTGCGTGCATGCGTGTTGGATTTCGAAAAAGGTTGGGAACCTCACTTACCTTTGGTAGAGTTTTCGTATAATAACAGCTACCACGCAAGCATTAAAGCAGCGCCGTTTGAAGCGTTGTACGGACGGAAGTGTCGATCACCTCTCTGCTGGGCAGAGGTGGGTGATAGCCAAATCACTGGTCCAGAACTAGTACTTGAAACCTCTGAAAAGTTTGTTCAAATCCGAAACCGTATGGTAGCAGCACGAGATCACCAAAAGAGTTACGCCGACAAGCACCGAAAGCCTATTGAATTTCAAGTGAACGACCAAGTATTACTCAAAGTCTCACCTTGGAAAGGTGTGGTTCGCTTCGGAAAGCGAAACAAACTCAATCCACGATACGTTGGCCCTTACTGGATAACTGAGCGCATTGGTCCGGTGGCGTACCAACTGGATCTACCAACGGAACTCAGTAGTGTACACAATGTATTCCATGTATCCAATTTGAAGAAATGCCTTTCCGATGAAACCCAAGCAGTCCTTTGGACGAGTTGCAAGTTGATGAACAGCTACGCTTCATCGAAGAACCAGTCGAAGTTTTGGATTGGGAAACCAAAACACTCAAGCACAGCAAAATTCCAATCGTTAAGGTTCGTTGGAACTCGAAACGTGGACCGGAGTTCACGTGGGAACGCGAGGATAAATGATGAAAAAGTATCCTCACCTTTTTGAAGGGTTGACCAAACATCGAAAACCGCGAAAGCCGTCAAACCGTCAGAAATCACCAGAGGTATGAATTAAATTTCAGGGCGAAATTTCTTTCTACTAGGGATGATATGACAAACTGAAAATTTTTTTTTTCTTGCTTTTTCAGACACCCATCGCGACTTAACTCAAATTTTCGGGACGAAAATTCTTCCAACATGGGAATGATGTGACACTCGTCAATTTCAGGTTAACTCCGTTAATCCAAACTCCGTCAATTCAAACTTAAGATCACTTGATCTATAACGCGCATCTAATTACATTTAAACTAGGGTTTTAAATGACGCTTGACAATCACTACACATGTAGTCTTTCGGGATTGCACCGAAACGCAAACGAGTTGACGCAAACTATTGGTGAATAAATGACAAACATCCAAACAATAATTATTTAATAATTATGTGTTAGGCTTATGTGTTATGTGATAATATTGTGTAGAACATTAACTCAAGATGCAAAAAGCTACTTTATGCTAGAAAGGTAATAACTAAAAGGTGAGGGGCCTTTGTGTAACATATTATTATTAATAATAATAAAAACCCTAATCCCCACCCCTCCCTCCTCAAACCCGATCGGCCCTCACCCCCCCCTTGCGACGGCAGCCACCACCAACACCATATTACTTCCGTTTTGGCCTTGTTTTTCATAATCGGAGCATCCCGCACTTGTTTCTAGGCATCTCTCACTTTCCTCTTGCTCGTTTCTGCGTTTTTAAGGTATAAACATAAAACCCTAATTTTGTAAATCATGTGTTAAGTGTTCATATGCTTTGTTTGGATTAGATGATGCTTGATTATGCTTCGGTTATTGATTTATATTATCATGTGTGATTTTGAACGGTGAAAGATTGTTAGATCATTGATTGTCCGTAAACCCTAAAGGGTTTACTACTGATTTTTATGGATAATTATGTTTATTGCATGATTGGAGATATGTCGTATGCTTAGGATGCATGATAGACGATTGTGTGTGCTTGCTGATTTTTGACAGCAGTGATAGTTAAACTTGAACGAGGCGTAACTTGTTAAATATAAAACTAAACTGGAATATTTATGAGTCTAAAAGGTAGTGCTCTGAGTTTAGTTTTCAGAAAACCCAACCACGCCTGATTTGGAGGTGTTTTGGTTGCTCAAACGATTTAAATGTGATCAAAGGTCAAAACTGGTACTGGACAGATTGTAAGTTATGTTTAGACAACTGTAACTGAATGTTAATATGGCAATTGGTCGAGATTGTTAACACTAAGGTGTACTAGGTTGGGTCTAGTTTCTATAAAGTCTAATTTTGTAATTTTTGGACCGGTAAAAGTTAACTTTTATTATTTTACAAAACTGAATTGCAAGTCTGAATTGTGAGACCTGCTGTTAGGCTGTTTTGTAATTAACATATCTCATGA
Organism: Bidens hawaiensis; assembly: GCF_021521415.1. NCBI lineage: Eukaryota > Viridiplantae > Streptophyta > Magnoliopsida > Asterales > Asteraceae > Bidens > Bidens hawaiensis. The sequence goes on from NW_027506683.1 coordinate 41,811, forward strand.
ACTACAAGACCAAATTGGTTGGTTCCACTTCTGAAAGTTAACATGTGGAGTTAAGAACCTAACCCAATTGGTCTTGCATTAATTGGAATTATCATTTAACGGGAATAACAAATATCATTCTGTTGCGCATGATTCTGACTGCTGTGAGTTTACTGTAATGTTTTGACCATTTTGAGAAATCTATGTGGAATAAAAATACAATAAAAATAGTTCTGGAAACCTAACTCATGTGTGCTTCTGTGACGATTTTTGGTGAATTAATTGAAATGTTATGATCTGTTGGATAGAGTAATCTTTCAAGTAGAAATCTTTCTTTATAAAACTAGCTGCTGAACTATGTGAAAATACATGCAACGTGTTTGTTGTTAGATATTGCTATGTTTTTGACTAAATTGCCCTTGTGGGGAATAATTTCTAGTAATATTCAATATTAATACTTGACACGTAAGTAGTTGTTCACACATGTAACGTATCACCAATGTGTTTGTTGAGTCACACACAATTCACAAACGAAACACGAAACGTATCTCACGCATAGGTATTATGTGCCGAGTCTAGAGACTCAATAATAGTTCCAACACTTAGAAAATCTCATTCTTGTTTTAGAACGCTAGTGAGGATTTTCTGTGACGCGCATCTCTTGGTTGACTTGTTTTTGAATTCTTCGCAAACACTGAGTTTCACGTTCCCCTTTTACTCTTTTAAACGCTTTTTACTTGGGGGAGATAACATACTCCCAAAACGCTTTAGATTTTGTTATTAGTTATAAATCACTTGTAAAGGCTAAGTGGCAAACGAACCAACTAAAGTCCTTCATAACATCGAACCGTTTAATATTTGGATAATAGCGAGTCACTGTTGAGTAGTACTACTGGGTTTGACAAACCCCACCCAACGCTAAACTCGACTGGAGGTCGAGTGGGTGTAATTTTGGCTAACACATTACCATGGTCGTGGTTGACATGGTGGCAAGGCAATTGATAAACAGTCAGCTTCGGTGTCGAACACTTAGTAATACTTGTTGTATAGGCTAGCTACCTATCGATATATAATTGACTTAACATTATTTGGTAACGCAAAACGCAAATGCATAACGCAAACACTTAAACGCAAACATTTTCTTTATTCATATATGTGAACTCACCAACCCCGTGTTGACACTTTAAGTATGTTATTCTCAGGTAGCCGAGGCGGGCGCGCGGTATAGGAACATGCATTACATTGAACTCTATCGTTTTTGCAAACTCGTTTTTAAACTGTTATTAATTGGGTTTTAAGTCGTCCTGCGTGACGCAACACTTGGTTTATGATTTTACGCTTCCGCACTTATTTACACTTAAATGTTTCGTAATTTGAAAACTTTACTTATGATGTTTGATTATAACTAATGATTCCGATCCTGTTAGTTCACACCCTCTGACGGTAAAACTCCGTTAGTGGATTTTGAGGGTGTGACATCTACTCGGAGAAGTTTACTTCTACAAAGCCTACCCGGAAAACTTGTTTTACACTTAGGATTATTTTGAATATGTAATTTGAATATGTATGATATATTTAGGGTTTCTAGAGAGAATGACAGCTGTCCAGAGGTGTCAGGCCTATAAAAGAAATATTTAGGGCACACCTATGGAAGGTGGCTGAATACGATACTAAGTGAGAACATTTATTGAGCGACGGCCGTTCTTTGAACTGTACGGACATAAATTTCCCATCAAGAAACCCTAGATAGATTGTCATTTGTATGATTAACCTTATATGAATGGAAATATTTTAAGTGAATCTTGTGTGTTAGTTAACTATGTTTGATTTCTCAACAACTAAGTCGTTTGTTATTGATTCCGCCTTTATCAAACGGTTTTCTTTCTAAATATAGCAACCCGTCATTAACTCTCTTGTCAACACTTTATTGTGTGAGGTATGACCTAATTTGTTAATGATCTTTCTACAATCGGGACCTGACAAGTGGTATCAAAGCTGGTCACTGCTATTTTAGTAAGAAATTGTTGCTGATTGAAGATTTGAAAACAATGACGTAAGCAGAACACTGTTCCATTAAAGAGTGACGTCAGCTGCTCTGTTCTTCATTTCTGTCCAAATCTACATCTTTCCGGTGTTTTCTCTTCCTTATTTCAATTAAAGTTTAAATCTTTTCCTCTGATTCTTGTTCTATTCGCACCAGATTCATCAGATCTGAAAAACCAGTTTTCAGATCTGATTGTTTTTAAAACATGTCTTTTACAAATCAACTGATTTTGATTATCAAAATGTCTGGTTACGAAGAACAAGAGGTGTCTACTAATAAGATTCCTAGACTCTATGGACAGGAAAACTTCACAAAATGGAAGGTCTTATTTGAAGCAGCCGTTTGCTATAATGATATGGATATGTGGAATTGAATCAAGAACGGTCCAAAAGACACTACTGATGGTGCTAATGCAACTGCTGCTGTAAGAGACAGAATGAGGAAAGTGGATGACAAGGCCTTAGCTATGATAAAGCTAGGTCTTCTGATATTTGTGAAAGAAGGAAGATAAGCTACAATGCAGTGAGGCCTCCAAGCAAAGCTGTGTTGGAAAGGATAAAGCAAAAAAACAAGAAAAAGGTGACTGAAACTGTAGAGGTTGAAAACTTTATCCCAGTTTATCCAGTTTTTTCTAGTCATAAGGTGCTTGATGTTGGAGAAGTGGAAACCATGGAAGAATATGAGAAAAGACAGTCAAGGCATAGAGAAAGTCAAGATGAGGAACATATAATTTTGGAAAAGATTGTCTTTGTCAAAAGCAAGACAGAAAGACAAGATATCAAGATTGAGGAATTTGTTCCTTTTTCAATTGATTATGATGGTCTGAAGATTCAGAAGACTTTTGGAGTCAAATCACTTAAACCAAGTGAAAGATTCAAGAAACCAAGTGAACATGAAATATTTAAAGGAAAGATTTGGTGCAAGAAATGTGATGAGTATGGCCATCACACAGACTCATGTAATGAGAGATTCAACTTCAAACCTTTTCATGTCCCAGATGAAACAAAGTATGGACAAAACTTCGTTCTGTACAAGCTAAAGTATGATGCATACCTGGGAAAGGGAAAGGTGTGTGAAAAGGAAATATTAAGTGCAGATGAATTGAAATCAACTAAGGAGACAAGGAAAGAAAAGAAAAATGAAGTCAAGTAAGCTAAATCAGCGAGAAAAAGTGTCTCTCCTAAGTAACCAGAAAAGGTTGTGAAAAAGGGTCCTCAACCAATGAGAAGAATTCCTAATAAAGACACACAATCTGTGAAGTCTGATGATTCTCAAGGATCATCAGGAAGTAACAAGATAAAGAACAGAGGTATCTTTTCTAGAAATAAACCAACTGAACTCACTGGTGATGAAAAGTATCTCTTGAAACATGGTTATGAACCACAAGGTTTTCTTTGGAAACCTAAGGTTGAAACCAAAGTTGAAAAGATTGTTGATGTGAGAGACTATTTTGAAAAGAAGAGTATGTTGTGCAAGAAGCTGAAAGTGCAAATGATAAAAGCAAGAACACCACTTCATTTGTGAAAATTCCAAGAGAGTGTGTTATGAAACTGACAACTCAGAAAATCTTGAAGTCACTCATGAAGAACCTGAACCAACAACACTCACTTCCAATGCTGCCACTGAAACTGAAATTGATGAGCTGCAAGTTGAAATAGCTTGCACTTCATCACTAAACTAATCAATTTTTTTTTGTTGGTGCAAGAACAGTCCACTCCACTTAATGACATATGATACATGGATAGTGGATGTTATAGGCACATGACTTGTGACAAGAGGTCACTTGTGAATTTTGAAGAAAAGTTTGAAGGTCCTGTGGCATTTGGAAGTAATGAGAATGGAGGAAAGATTGTTGGAAAAGGAATTTTAACCAATGGAAAGGTTTCATTTGACAATGTGTTTCATGTTAAAGGACTCCAGTATAATCTGTTTAGCATATCACAAATGTGTGATAAGGGTTACAAACTTGGTTATGATGACTCACAATGTTTCATCTTAAAACCTGAATTTGTAATTCCACCTAAAATGATTATGATGATGACATCTAGAAATGGCAACCTATATGAGCTCAACATGAAGGAAGCTGTTTCAAGGGGTGGTACATGTTTTGTTTCCAAAGCTACTAAAAATGAGTCAAAATTGTGGCACAGGAAACTATGTCATGTGAATCGGAAAAACATGAACATACTTTTTAAGGGTGAACATGTCATTGGCTTACCTACAAGAGAGTTCAAACTGGATGATCATTGCAGTTCTTGCCAGAAAGGCAAGCAACACAAATCCTCTCATAAGACAAAGCTCATAAACTCAATTGATCAAGCACTTGAATTACTTCACATGGATCTGTTTGGTCCTGTGAGTGTGCCAAGTATAGGAAAGAAAAGATATTGTCTTGTGACCATTGATGACTACTCAAGATATACTTGGGTTTATTTCCTAAGTACAAAAGGCCTGTGTGACAATGATTGAGAAAAAACTGAATAAGAAAGTTAGAACAATGAGAAGTGACAATGGTACAGAGTTCAAAAATGGAGTCATGGAAGAATTTTGCACATAAAAGGGAATATTTCAGCAATTCTCAGCTCCTAGAACTCCTGAACAAAATGGTGTTGCAGGAAGAAGAAACATGACACTTATTGAAGCTACAAGAACCATGATAGCAGATGCAAATCTACCAGTTACATTTTGGGCTGAAGCCATTAATACTGCCTGCTATGTTCAGAACAGGGTACTTGTCAAAAAAAGGCATAACAAGACACCATATGAAATTTTCTACAAAAGAAAGCCTTATATAAAGTTTTTCAAGCCCTTTGGATGCAAGTGTTCTACTAAACACCAGGGATTATTTGAATAAGTTTCAAATAAAATCCATGGATTGTTTCTTTGCTGGATATTCTACACACTCAAAAGCATACAGAGTGTATGTAAAAGATTATATGAGTGTAATTGAATCATCAGACATTGTCTTTAATAAAAATCAGTTCAACACAGTTGATGGTGCAGCATGGCTGTTTGATCATGAAAAATTGATTAGATCTTTCAAGATTTATCCTGAAGACTTTGATGATTCCTTTTACAAGACCAGTGTAATTGAAAAGAAAAGTGGAAAGACATTTGACTTGGAGAAGTTATGGAAAAAGGTTGCTAATAAAAAAAAAGAGTATACATTTGTGAAGGGTTTCTCAAATGATATTGTGGAACAAGTACAAGACAATGATCAAGGAAACAATCACAGTCCAGAACAAGATCATGCAGATGGTAATCAAGACAATCAAGAAGAGCAGAATGATCAAGTTTAAAATGAGGGAAACCCAAGCAACCAGACCATTGAAGAAGAAGCTGTCTCAATAGCCAGATTTCAACATTTGTTTGAAAGAATGAATATAGGAAACAATGGTGCATCCACTTTAAGACAGTACAATGAAGAAGCACCAGAGTTTCATGATGCTGAAACAGAATTGATCATTGAAGAACCAGAACTCAATGATTGATGAAGAGATGTATGTTGCTCAACCTCCAGGTTTTGAGGATCCAATGTATCCAAACAGGGTGTATAAGCTAAATAAAGCCCTTTATGGATTGCATCAGGCTCCTAGAGCATGGTATGATGAGCTGTCAAATCATCTTCTTGAAAATGGTTTCCAAAGGGGAGCCATTGACAAGACTCTCTTCTACAAAAGAAAGGGATCAGATTTGCTGCTATTACAAGTCTATGTGGATGATATCATCTTTGGTTCAACCAATGAACAAATGTGTATGGATTTTGAAGGAGTGATGAAATCCAAATACACCATGAGCTCTATGGGAGAAATGAACTTCTTTCTGGGACTGCAAGTTCAACAAAAAGCTGATGGGATTTTCATTTACCAAAATAAATATGTGCAGGACATTTTGAATAAGTTCAAATGTCAAGAGTTCAAAACAGCTTCAACTCCAATGGACACCAAAGAAAAGATGATTGCTGATGAAAAGGGGGAGCCTGTGGATGAACATGAATATAGAGCCAAAATTGGATCCCTGATGTACCTAACTGCTACAAGACCTGACACTATGTATGTTGTGTGTGTCTGTGCAAGATTCCAATCAAGTCCAAAAGTCTCCTACATGAATGTTGTCAAAAGAATTTTTAGATATTTGAAGGGAAGACCAGACTTAGGAATTTGGTATCCAAAGAAACAATCTTTTGACCTTATTGCCTACACAAACATTGATTATGATGGCTGCAACATGAGCAGGAAGTCAACTTCATGTGGATGCAATTTATGGGAGACAGGCTGGTGTCATGGCAATGCAAGAAGCAGACCACTGTGTCCATATCAACTGCAGAAGCTGAATACATTGCTGCATCTGCTTGCTGTGCCCAAGTTCTCTGGATTCAGAACCAAATGCTGGATTATGGTTTGAATTTTCTGAACACTCCTATTTTTCTTGATAATACTACTACATATTTTACTGTTAAAAATCCAGTTTAACATTCAAAGACTAAGCATATTGAAATCAGACATCACTTCATCAGAGATTGCAATGAAAAAGGTTTGATTGAGATGAAAAGAGTTGATACAAGTGACAACTTGGCTGACCTATTCACCAAGCCACTTGACAGAACCAGATTCAACTTTCTTTTTGCTATGACCTTTTACTACCGTCCGACCGTTACTGATGCTTTTGCTTCTGTTCAATACATAAATTCATAATTGGCGAATTCGTAGGTTCAATTCCTACTGGATGCACGCCAATGGGACCCTCCAATAGACTTGAAAGCCCTGGGATGATCAACTCAGATTAGGTCTGATTGAGGATGTGTGCTTAATGTGTGTCTCTATGTGCTAATTGATTATGTTGATTGAGGACACACACTCTGAATGTTGATTGAATATGTTTGAATATGCTACTTATTTGATGTTAACTACTATATGCTTAAGTGATTATCTGTGCAACTTAGGTATCATTGATGCTTATGTTTGACTGTCAGTTAACTGTTTTGATATTATGATAAGTAGTTTGAACTGATTAAACTGATTAAATGCTTGTCTGATATCATGATTTGTTCTTTGAATATGTGTTTTATCTGATCTCATGATGTTATTAGGATAGGATAGGCTATGAATTTAGTAATGTCTTCCTGTTTTAATGATGTTATGTATGATTAAGATTTGAATATGTTACAACTGTTTATGTCAAAGTGTGTCTTTATGTCAAAATTAAAATGATAAAATGAATTTTCCAATGAATTTTGCATAATCACAAGAATTTTGATCAAAACATGAGCAAGTTGTTTATGGTGCAGAGATATGATAATACTATTCAGTTCAAGCTTTATAGAAGCTTAAAAGAAGGATTTTTCAATGAAAAGTCTCAAGTAGTTATCTTTGCTGAAAATTATGTCATTTGCCCAGTTGGAAGGACATACACATATGTATGTTTGGTCCTATAATCTGTATAGATTTAAAGGATAGACATTAACCAGAAAACTGAAAGCATTTTGGGCAATTATAACTTGTTTTCTATTCCTTCACTTAAAACTATGTCAATGACTCTGACTTTGAAAGGACATATGTTCACATGTATGTTTGCAATGTTAATCACTTGTGATCAAACATGATAGCTATTTACCTGACAATTAAGAGATATTGGGGTGACTGAATATTAAACTAAATTGTAATGGGAAATGATAGTACATTGACTAATTAGCCAATCATATGGATTTATTAGGCTAAAAGAGACTCTTGATACAGTTATTGACATGTATGGCTGCTTTCTCATGATGTGTAAAATCTAAGGTGATATAAACTTAAAGAAACTGCTAAGATTTATGTGGAGTTACATAGTTGTCTATGCATGTTCCTAGACAAATATTTTCAAATGATATGCTGAAAAGTGATTATCGAGTCATACACAAGCCTGTTGGTTTTTGGTTACCCAAAATGAAACATCTTCTAAAGAATGATAAAAAACAGCTGTGAACTACTTTAATTTTAGATATTTAGTCAACCAAAAGTTGATTTATGTTCACAAGCTTTTATTAAAAAAATAAAAAAATAAAATAAAATACAAACATGAGGGTTAATAACAGAACTACAAGGGTGGAGGCAATAATATAAGTCCTTTAAACATCCTGAATGAAAGGCCTGTTTATCTAAACTGTAAGTCCAATGTTCAACCTCAAATATGTTTGTCAATTTGAAAAGAAAATTCAAATAAATAAGTTCTGTCATTAAAAGTTTAACCAAAACCACCAGGGGGTCAAAGTCAAATTGGGGTGATCTGGAGAAAGCCAAATAAGCCTTGAGGATAGATAAGGAGCATCAGAACACAACATGTGTTATCCATTAAATTTTCTGCAACTTAATTGAAACTTAATCATATCATCAAAGAAACGAAAATCATGTTAAGTCTAGACCTGCTGTTGACTTGTCTTTGTAGTCATAATAATGCTGAAAATGAAGTATTGAGAAAGACACTTAGTCAATATGATCCCATTCTTGAGATCTTTTCAGTTAAAGAAATATATGTTTTGAAAAGAAACATAACTAAAATTTGATCTCTAAATGCACCATTTGTTCTTAAACTATGATCTGTAATGATATATATAACTAAAAAATGTCATTGACAAAGCTTGACAAGTTTAAGTCAAAAAGTGTTGCATTTTGCCTTTAATAGATTGAATATGTAGGTTCGTGTAAGGTTTGATGTTTTCTAACCTTCCCGAGCACAAAACAGTTGAATATGGTTGAATATGTATTTTCGGGTAAGGTTCAATGCTTTTTAACCTTTCCGAGTACACTTAGATACTTTTATCTAAGTTTACTATTTTCGGGCACACTTTGAAGTATTTGATACTTTTCGGATAGAGTTAACATTCTAGTCACTCTCCGGGCAAGCCTGATTGTTTATGATTGAATATGTACTTCAGGTAAGGTTTGATGCTTTATAACCTTTCCGGGCACACTTAGATACTTTTATCTAAGTTTGTCATTTTCGGGTATGATATGATGTTTTGAAGTTTCTCGGGTAGACTATACTTTTAATTTAGTTCCCAGGCATACCTGATACTTGAATAAGATTTCCGAGCAAGTTTTGGAAATTTAGACTATAGCACACTTAGGTGTTTTAAGCTTAAATTCATTCCGAGCATGCTATGTGTTATTTGTGATTATGATTTTATTGAAAATACAAGTG
>NW_027506684.1:0-46085 GCF_021521415.1 Bidens hawaiensis
ATGATAAAATGACTACCTAGGTAATGAAATCCTACTAGTTAAATTAATAGTTAACGAATTTGACTTGGTTGAAAAACAATATCTTAAAAAATATGACACTAGAGACCACTAAAATACGCTAGATCGCCTCCCGGCCTCACCAATGACACCCTAGAACTCTAATGACATGTGAAGCTCAATTGTAAAAGGTTTGAATCATGTCCCGGTCTCACCTTACCTAATAATACTATGGTACCCCAAAATCCAAATCACATCCCGGTCTCTTCGAATACAATATATATTAATATAAGGGGGGGGGGGTATTATTAATTAACTTGAACATTACTTGTATCACAATAATTTAAAGGACCTAGGATAACTCACTCCCGTGCAATTATTACCCAAACCCGCAAAAGACAAAGATGACACAACACTAAATTGCCTCCCGCCCTCTCTAGTTAAAGAACAATAAAATCTAATAAACTTTTATAAATTATTCCTACGGTTATTTCGACCATAAACCGTAAACAAGTTGAAAACACAAAGTAGACAATCTAATCATGCGTCTAACAATCAACAAAAAACTATTAAACACAAGTGGAATAATTATTAAAATAATAAACTAGATTCAACTGCTCAACAATACCATGACCAAAAACTCTACCATAATACTAAATCAACCAATGCCAAATAACAATTCGTCAAACCATTAATATAACATAGTACTCAACCAAAACCTAGTAGTAAAAAGTATATAGCTACTCATATAAAAGTATGAAACAAAATTAAAATCTAATTCACAAAATAATTCATATTGAAAAGTTAATACAAATCAAACCAAAAAAAAACACACACACACACAGAAGGTGTCGTGCTTCTATATGCAAACTTCCAATACCCTTGATGATGGTGTCACCCTTGATTGCCAACACTCTTTTTGTTACGATAAAACGAAGAAGAAGACAGTTAGAAGGAAAGCTTATTCATTTCATCTATACCTCAACGACTAACAACTAACAGTATTTAACCAACTCTGTTACAAGTTCTCTCTAAGCTACTAACCCTGCAACTATTCCATTTTGACATTACTAGTCTATGTACTAACAAAACAAGTATTACAAGTATGCAAAATTACTAACAAGCCCCTGAACTATTTATTCATAACAATACTCCCTCCATATAACATTCTTGACCTCAAGAATCAGATGAAAAAAGTAGGAAACTTGACAATAAACTTGTCAGCATTCATCCACGTAGCATCATGCAAAGGAAGATCTTTCCATTGAATCAAGAATTTTACCACTGGCCTATTTCCTTGTCTAGCCAGTTTCCTTTCCAAGATTTGTAAAGGCTGCAGCCCATTATTAGAACCCATAGGTAATTGTTCCACTACATCAGGAGGTCCATTAGCTTGTTTCAACAAAGATACATGAAAAGTATGGTGTATCTGTGAATTAGGTGGCAAATCTAATTTATAAGCAGCTGGACCAATCTTATCCAAAATAAGAAATAGACCAAATTATTTTGGGGATAACTTTGAATACTTATGAATTCTGAATACTTATGAATTCTCAATGTAGTCTGAACATAGGGATGTAACTTTAGAAACACCCAAGTCCCGACTTCGAAAGATCTTTCACTCCTGCGATTATCAGCAAACTGTTTCATTATATCCCTGCCCTATCTAGTGATTGCTTCAGTGTAGTTATCATAACTTCCCTGGTTTGAAATAGATCCTCTACTACAACCACATCAATGTCTAAAGGAATATGAGGAATGTAGGTCCCAAAACGAACACCGAACGGTTTTGCTCTCGATAAACGTGTCGAGACGGGTGCGGTAAATCAAACGATCGAACAAAATATAAAGATAATAAGTATAGTGAACGACTCCGTAATCGGTTAAAAGATTTATATAATAAACTAAGAACCAACCCACCCAAGGTGAGCTACCCTTGGGTGGTGATTTACATCAAACAACACACACTAAAATGAAATACATAAGGCATATATATAGCCAAATACAAACATTCTAGAAGCCTCCTGTTGAAGCTAAACGCGTGTTCCCAAAGCTCCCGTTTCATGTCCAGTTTTCTCGCCTGCTTTAATTATTTTATTGACCACAATATAATTAACGATTTTCGTAATTTGATACCACAAACCACACTTTTTGGCCTTACAATCACCCCATTGGCTTGTGATATCAAAACATCGTTGAACCGTGTCTCGCATCTTCACGAATCAACCCAATAAAGCTGAAGCCTCTTCAATCAACCCCTAAAGGTATGATCCACCTAATACATTCATGAAGGAGTTATCGCTTCTTATTCAACTATAGAGGTTGATGCATCTTTAAAAGGGTTAGGGGCAGTTCTAATGCAAGATCAACATCCTTTGGCCTTTGTTAGTAAGGCTTTGTCAGTTAGGCAGTGCAGTCTCTCAGTTTATGAGAAAGAGTTGATGGCTATATTGATGGCAGTTAAACATTGGCATCAATACTTAAACATTTTGTAATAAGAACTAATCAGAAGAGTTTAAAACATCTGTTGGAACAAAAAATCACCACACCATTGCAACATACATGGTTGAGTAAATTGAGGGGATATGATTATGAGATTGTGTATAAATAAGGAACTGAGAATAGTGCAGCTGATGTTTTATCAAGAATACATGGTACAGCCTTATTTCAAATGGCCTTGTTATCTTATGAGCCACTATTATTGGGAAATTAAAATCTAGTATGGCTAGTGATGTGGTAGCACAAGAAATTATTCAGAAGTTAATACAAGGAGAGACGGTACGACACATGACTTGGGATGGAAGTGTATTAAGAAGGAAACAGAAGATGTGGGTTCCTAAAGATGTATCATTAAGACAAGAAATTCTATCACTTTGTCATGCATATGCTCAAGGGGGTCATTCTGGAATACACTCCACTTCACAAAGATTTAAGAGTATGTTTTATTGGAAGGGTGCTTCAAAAGACATTAAACAGTTTGTCAAAAGGGTGTGATACTTGTTTAAAAGCAAAGTATGAGACTGTAACAGTTCCTGGGTTATTGAATCCTCTTCCCATACCTACATCTATTTTTACGGATTTCTCAATGGATTTCATTGGAGGGTTGCATATTTCAAAAGGTTATGATACTATTTTAGTGATTGTGGACAGATTCACTAAATATGGTCATTTCTTACCATTGAAGCATCCTTATACTGCAACAACGGTGGCTCAAACGGTGCTTAACAATGTCTTTAAGATACATGGTTGTCCATTAACCATTGTGTCTGATAGAGATGCTTTATTCCTAAGTAATTTTTGGAATGAATTTCTTAGAATGCAAGGAATCACTCAAGCATTGTCCACTGTGTATCATCCACAAACGGATGGGTAGACAAAAGTTTTGAACATGTGTTTAGAGACTTATCTCAGATGTATGGTGATGAGTGAGCCTAAATCTTGGGTTAAATGGTTGTCGTTAACTCAGTGGTGGTATAATTCTACTTGGCACTCTTCTATTCAAATGTCTCCCTATAAAGCTATGTTTGGAGTTGATCCTCCTATTCACCTTCCTTGTAAGGCCAAAAAGTGTGGTTTGTGATATCAAATTACGAAAACCGTTAATTATATTATGGTCAATAAAATAATTAAAGCCGACGAGAAAACTGGACATGAAACGGGAGCTTTGGGAACGCACGTTTAGCTTCTACAGGATTAGGCTTCTAGAATGTTTGTATTTGGCTATATATATGCCTTATGTATTTCATTTTAGTGTGTGTTATTTGATGTAAATCACCACCCAAGGGGAGCTCACCTTGGGTGGGTCAGTTCTTAGTTTATTATATAAATCTTTTAACCGATTACGGAGTCGTTCACTATACTTATTATCTTTATATTTTTGTTCGATCGTTTGATTTACCGCACCCGTCTTGACACGTTTATCGAGAGCAAAACCGTTCAGTGGTCGTTTTGGGACCTACAATTGGTATCAGAGCGGGTCGAATCATATGATTCAACTTTGCTCTTGATATTCGGGTTTTATTTCCGCTATTACCCGAACCGAGACGTTAAAACCCGTTGAAGTTTTGAAATAAAGTTTGAAGATCTTGGATATAAAGTAAGAAATAAGTGTGTTTGAAGCATTCTCCTTGTAGATCTGGATGTTCGGGATTTACAAGTCCCTGATCCGGGCGTTTCGGGAACCGTTCCGCCATACGCCGAAAATCCGGCGACCCTACGGTTCTTTCCGATAACAGTGTTACATATGTATGAGACACTTTACTCATGCCTGAATATTTTAGACTATCATAAAATCTGTAATCCTCCACTTTAAATAAATTCTGTATTTTTAGGTATAATCCAAACTACTTGATGCATCATTAACAGTTTTTTGTTTCCTAAAGCCTATGCGCTCTTGAAAGTTTAACTGTACATAAATCTTTAACTCTTCCGCAACTGAACGCTGATAAAAATTATGCCATTCATCACAGCTAAAACCCAAAAGAAGAAAATATAGATAGTTAATTAAAATATAACAAATCAGGTTAATTCATCTTAGAGAAAAGAAGTTACCAATGCCGCCATAGAATGTAATCCATCGCCACCCATAAGACAACTTCATTTTCCATTCACCATTGGGTGTTTCCTTACAAAGAAATTAGAGTAGTCTCATTATTGATGTACAAGTAGTATATATGTATATGAAATTACACACACACACACCATAAACCAAAAACATACAAAAACGTCATGTAGAGACATTTGTAAGAAAACAATAACGAACACAACAATATACATCATAAACCACAATAGCAATTCAATCTTGTTGTCTCGTATTAGGGTTTCTCCCAAACTTCCACTAGGAGACCTAGGTACTGACCTTGCCATTGCCAACATTCCAGCATTCCTCTCGGTATGCAACTTGAACGTCAAACATACAATGGACGATTGTAACTTCGTTTGATATATACCCGGGCTATTAAGTGACATGTTATCGAGCCCAAATATACAGTCGTTTAAAATAATTTTGAATAGACAAAAAAAACCCGTTTTTTCTCATGGAACTCTACCTCATCTTTTATCAATCTTTTTTATTGATTATTAAATTTGATATGGATTGATACCCAAACTCTAATGATGAGGATTCATTCTCTATATTTACTCAATACTCCTATTATAAATGATATTTATAGGGGGTGTGCCCATTGGACCCCATCACCTTCATATTTATCTCAATTACTTTCATTCATATGTTAACTCAAAACATTCATGTGTACATTATGTTTGCTAAACTTTTTACCACATTAGTTCTTTTTAACTCACTTAAAATTTTCCCTTTATCTATATATGTTTCTCTTCATATTCAACACCTATTTATCACCACAGGTCCAAAACATCAATATTTCTCATCCTCAATCCTCAAACTTACCAGAAAATGAGGTATTACAATATTTTCCCGTATGAGAACATAATTGAACTCCTGGATCGATAATCAAACATGAACTAAATAAATAACTCTTGTTTATATTAATCAGAAAATATAACTCCAAAAATTGATTACAAACTCTCAAACCCTAACTTGGTTTGACTCTTGATGAACCCTGACTCGGTTACATCTAGCTGAACCCTAACTCATCTCGTGTGTGACTCTAAATGAACCCTAACTCGGTTACATCTCACACCTCACAATTCTATAATGTCAAACCATATATTGGTTTATATAGACCAACCTAACTTATTAGCCAAGACATTACCAAATATAATAGAACCCTAATTGCAACCTTATAAACCCATTACATAGTAATGAATCTCACGGGCCCAATAGGTTCAACCCGGTCACCTACACGTGATGAGCCTAATAAGTTGGCAATTACTTCCAACAAACATTTGTTTCTAAATTCAGCTATCATATCTAATACTAAAAAGTGAGCATATGCTACTTTGATCGATCGTGAATTTTTAAAGATCGAATATCCACATTGATATAGTAAAATTAGCATGACACGATCTATCTAGCGATAAAAAGCTCAATCAATAATCACACTTATGAGAAATAAAACATTCAATGGTTATAATGTGGACCTTGCTAACACAAAGACCAACAGGTAACCTTTAAGGAACCTATTTTAGATCTAGGTCTTGGTTAATCAAACAAGTATCAAGATCTCTCTAGAACTTACTTTTAGGAGAAATAAAAAGTGATTCTAAAATTTTTTCACCCGTTTGATACTTTATAGGCTTTTAAACGAAAAGATTTTAGACCTCAATATGGCAATAATTTTTCTATAGGCACAATAATCAAAGTCTTAAATTTGTTAGGATCAAGAAATTTTTAAATTTACCGTATGTAACAGTCGATATATAAAGAGTTGAAGTCTATGTCTCGGATACTTGATTTTTTACTATCATTAAGGTTTTAATGAGTTTCTAGTAGGAGAAATTCTTACCTATCTCAAGTAAGAGAATGGTGCATCTTGAAAGCACACTAGATCATGCAAAACCAATGTTCCACCATGAAAGAGGAAACACATAATTATTTCTAACCTAATAAATCTAAGGTAGGAGATTATAGCTATGATGAAAACATAGGCAGTCAATCTGGTAAAAAGATAGAAACATGGAGAACATGAATTAAGGAGAACAACGCCATTGAATCAGAGAGAGGAAAGTGAGGTTGAAGATTTATTTAGGAGTAATTGGAATAATATATTGTAAAGATTTATGAGAAGCATGTCAAGGGATTGTGTGATAACCGGTTCTTTACAATGAGAAATTTTAGAGAAGATATATAACAATGACAAAAACAAAAGCCACAACAATAAATTGGATGGGCTAACAATGGATACCAACAAAACTTTGCAGATATTGATAGCTGGCAATGACAAATATCAGGGGAATGGGTCGATATTAGGCACAAACTATAAGAATAAAATCAAGGACATTGAACACCTTCGATTGATAGGTGATAATATACAATTTGGATAAGACAAACAACATATTTATAATATACAAATTTGGACTAAACCTACAATAGAAAACAATGGTCAGGATGAAACGCAATCTACTAGTAAGATTAATGCTGGTCCGGAGAAAACATATTCCATTGTTTGGACCAAGATAGTCTGGGCGATACATATTCCACTGCATGGACCTTCGCTAGCTCAGAAAAAGCTAACTTGGAGCAAAGAAAAAACAAATTATGGTGTACGTTCAATACATACATGTCCGCACCTTGTAGTTGTGGACATTGTATACTATGAATATGTACAATCTGCAATACATTCCTCAATGAGTACTTAACATATTTAGTTATAATCACGCCAAAACATTTTACATAATTCACCATTGATGCTACAATCGACATTATAAATAGATGAAGCTTACATAAAATGTGTGTTATAATGAAGTTGGTTGTGAACAGGTGGTAGTTTGAATTCGTAGGTCCCTAGCCGGATCTTAACGGGATTGAATCGATCTATCAAGGTTGCAGAATCCCCTTGATTAACGACAACGAGTATTAAACGAATAGAACAATGACGAGATCACTTTAACTCTCCTTATCTATTGATTATAACAACAATTACAATCAATACTAGAAACACCAATAACGAACACGGTCTGCTCGTCTATGGAGAACACGACTAAATTTTTGGGTGAACTTGGATAGATAGAATAACTAACTCCAAAATCTAAAGATATGTCATTTATATATATGACATGTTCGCGGACTTGGGCTTGGGCTTAAGTCAGGCGAAACAAGTTCACTAGTTAAGTTTGTCTGCCATCCAACTTCGCTTCTTACGATACATAAACGACAATTACATGATAAACAAATGCGACCTATCTAGTAACCTGAACAGAATATGCACCAACAAAATTGATTGTGTTAGTTATTTGTGGTAGTAAATTGGTAATGGTGCTTTAGTATATGGGAAACATGGTTGGGATGTGGAGTTAGGTTGTAACACTGGTGGGATAAGTATTGAAGAACTTTTTAGTAGGGGTGAGCAACTTAACCGTTATAACTGTTAAACCGAACCATAACCGACATAACCGAACCGATTTTAACCGATAGCCGACAAACCGGTGGGTCGGTTTAATGAATTTTTAAAAACCGTCAAACACGGGTCGGTTTTGGTTAAAGATAAATCCAAAACCGCTATCACCGAACCGACCCATCTATTTAACCAACAATATGTTTAATATGTTTGGGATTAACTTTCACCAAACATGTTGTTAGATTATATCATTTTGATGTTTTTGGTTCAACGCCTGTTATCAAATTAAGTTGAATTTCAAAATTGGATTATATAATGTCATTCTTATTTGAATATTTGGTATTAATATTAGGAATTATATAATTTATTAGATTATGTCATGTCATTTTTTGTAATAATTGGTACCAAATTTTTGGGCCCAATTACATTGTTTTGGTTACGGTTAACGGACCCATAACCGACTCCCTATAACCTACAAAACCGATTAACCAAAACTACTATAATGGGTCGGTTATGGTTATGGTTATCCATTAACCGACATATCAGTTATGGTTATGGGTTCGACTCAAAACCGCCCCAAACCGACCCATGCACACCCCTACTTTTTAGGCATTGTTTCGTCAAATAAAAACTTCAGCTTTGTTCCCTTGATGGTACCAAGTCTTTCATGAGGTAGCACGGACGAACTTATGTCAAACCATGGGCATATATTCCTCTAGTTAATACAAGTTATTTTTAGTGTTTTCTATCGATGGAAGGTTAGTTCCAAAGATGTATTTGATTGTCATGTGTAATTTTCACATATGGAGACCAAATGTTTTAATGATGGGTTTGACAAATGTTTAATGTGTAGGTATAAATGTTTCAAGCTTCTAGAATGATATTGAAACTGACAAAGCTGCTAGCTTCTCTATAGTTTTTTTTTTCCTGCTAGAGAAATGATTGCATAGCAAAATTTTGGAGTAAATTCTAGTGAACAAAAAGAATCGAATGAGCTTAAGTGTCATGTGATGAGTAAGTACTCTAGGAAGTATTGTCACCGTTAAGACTTAGTTGGATATGTGAGGTAGCCATTAAGGTTGTCTTGCTTGTGGAATTGTTACATTATATCGAACTAGGATATAGCCTTTGTAATACACAAGTTGTTAAAAAAACGCAACAGAAAAAGGTAAAATTTAATAATATACATAATAACATATATTATGGATTCATAAGATATAAATAATGATAAATAAATTTTATAATTCATAAATATCTAAAAACCCTCATTTAATACAACATTTAAAGTTATATTTGTAACTTTGTTAGTAATTCTATAAATGATAGTAATTCTATAAATGATGATAGTATTAGTTATCATTCTAGATAGGTACTCTAGTTGAATGACATGCGAAAGAATGATTTTGTTCTAACAGTATAGATAGGTGTATAAAGCATCCTAGACACATATATGAAAATGCTTTAACCGTTCATACAGAAAGAATTAGGAGTCAGTGTCTAGGATGCTTTATTTTTGCCATAAGATTAAGGTTTCTAGTAGTGAGTATCCAGTTGGAGAGACGTCGGCATATCGAAAATACACCAAAACAAGTGCTCACGTCTAGTTTAATTATTTATTCGTGAAATCTAATTGCTACTTACTAAATCTGTGAGTGAATAATAAAAGTTGTTTATGAAATATCCGTGTTGTAGCCATCTAGGCCAAACCATGATGGCATGGAATCAGTTGGATAGAAATTTACCTTATATAGGTTATCAAAAGCTTGTATAAATAGGACCTTTGTTCATTTGTTTAAACGCAAAAAATATGCAGTTTTTCTCTCAATCTGTACTTGAAAATAAATATTATAAAAAATGACACGTTAATGACCTAACGGGTCGCAGAATGTTAGTCATTAAAAGTTTTGTGGTATGATGTTATAATGGAGGATTTAGTAAAACTAGCTTGGAATCTATTATTAAGATTATATAGAGATGCTCTTAAGGACAGTGGCTTTCAAATAAGAAAAGGTAATGCGTATCACTATATACAACATGATGTTCTTACCTGAGTGAATTGAGGAGTGCTCAAAACTACATGGTTTTCTTTTAGAAGCAACACATTGAAAACACAGCGACCTTGTGCCAGATTACACATGTAGTATGCCTCATCTGTATCATAAACTAAAGCCCTACCACTGATGTTCAGTTCCACCTGTTCAGATGCATAAAATTGGATTTGAAAATCACCAAGTAAAAATGATATATATATATATATATATATTTATATCACAAAGAATCGTCATTCAACTAAGTTCAACAAACTAATTGTAGCCAGTGTAAAATATGAATAAGAAACTAGTATATTTGTTTCATGTTGTACAAACCAAAAAACAAGGGGAACACAGGAATATTTGCGGGGCGTAACAGGCTAGAATAAAAGCCGTGACAAAATAGGTGGGTGGTGTATGTCCAGATTTTACGTGGCGTAACAAGCTAGAATAAAAGCGTTGACAAACAGGAATATTTGCAGCGCGTAACAAATTGTCAAATTGTAAATAACTAATGCACTAGATTGTAAGAATATGAAATCAGACTTATTCATTTGTCAACGGGATCGGTTGCGCAATAAATACAGGTTTCCAGCATACCTCTTCCACGTCGCGGTTTAGATTCTCCACAGCAATGTAGTAATTACCAGACTGTAAAATATTCTGCTGGATCACACCATTCCTTATTTGAACAAAAAATAAATATATCTTTAAGAAAAACTCAACATTGATCGAGAATAACCAAACTGTCATTCTTACCTTGAATGATGTTCCAGGAGAGGATGGTACTTGGACCTGACTGATCATCCAGGCATTGGTCTGAAGCATAACAATAACCATCACCGTAACCATGGCCGTATCCATCACCACCTAACAATTTCATATTTCGCAGTATTAATAAAGTTCAAAATAACGTTTTCAGCTAGGGGTCTCCGTAGTCTGCCCTTATCTCACTATCCCTAGACCCTGTGCTGTCTCTAGAGCCCTGCACTATGAGTCGGATCATACTGGTTGTGTTTGTTTGTTACAGTATAATAAAGTCAAAAATAATTCAAGCACATTGAAACAGCCTTTAGTAGTTTAGTTACCTATGATTCTAGAACTCTTTAATTTTACCATTAATAATTATTATTGTTCCTTCTCATGTATCTAAGTATGCTTCATTACAATTACTATAATTTATAATACAAAACTGATTGAAACACTTGCTTCACAGACTGTGTGTGAACTTGTAACTCAATAAAAACTCGTCATGGCATTGCAAAATAGATCGATTGAAGTTAATTGTCCGAAATAAAAAATAAATGACTTAAGTTACCTCGACGGATCGTTATTTGCAATTTTGAAGATCCGCTGCAGCATAAGTAATATTAATCTGTGATCCCTCATTTAAGAAATACATCCAACCCTGCAAAATTGTGGGAGTAAAATGTTTTAAATAGATTTTCTTTAACTTGAACAAATGAATCGATTTAAAAGAAGTTGCCTTGTGTGAATTGCTTTGAAGAGATGCAGAATGTGCATCTGACCAACTACTTATGTGATCAAGATGTGGTTTCTTGTTAAACCCATATAGTATTGGTCCAACAGTTTTCTTGAATGGTTGCTCCACCTGTTAGATCGTTAATTAATTATTGATGATCAATAACCATATATGACTGAAAATAATCAACGGAATCCTTACATTGATCTTCTCCACGAAGAACCGATTTGGTTGAAGCAGGACTGAGGAACCCATCCCAATTGTAATGGTTCTATTCTTGTGAACTCCAAAAGCCATGCTAAAACATACTGTTGTAATGCCAAATACATTTACAATAAGCAATCCACATGAAACATTAGAATTCTAATCCATCCATTTTACAACAAGATACATACAAACACTTAAAATCAGGATTCTATGTGCTAATTGTTTGGGATTTGCACACACACACACAGAGGAACTGAACACAAACAAGAAAGCAATAAACGAACACATGGATTTAACGTGGTTCGGTCTTAACTGGCATACATCATGGGTGGAAACTAGGTATTCATTATTGAGTGGCAACGATTAAAAATACATAACATCATATAAGAAATCTCAACTGGTTTGGGCATATATAGTGTCGGTCGCCTCGTACCCGCCTCTTCTTTTTTTGACTTCAACTAATAAACCGAGCCTAATAAAAGGAAATCTCGTGTTGGCTTTAAGCACAACCCAGTTCAGATTTTACAGGATTGTACATACAAATGAAAATAATAGCACCTTCATACATTTAAAATTAGGGTTCTATGTGTTAATCTCAAATGTAATAACAATATTTCTACAAATACTAGTACTGGTGGCCACTTGTTTCACCGGAAAGCCAACTCAAGGTGTTGTGAATTAATGTGTTCATTGTTGTATATATATATATATATATATATATATATATTTGTAGCAATCGAACTAAAAGTTTAAAACCCTAAATAAAGACAGATGATTACAGGAACGAATTAAGAAACATAAAAATTGAATTTCGAAATAAATAAATAAGAAAATTTAAAGTATTTACCAACTGAGCATAGCGTAGCAACATAAGCAACGCAAGTAATCAATGTCCTAGGGTTCCGCCGCGGAGGAAATTAAGGTTGTTCTTGCAAAGGGAGATTTCTGGATACAGGAAAACCATCTGCTTGGCCATAGAACGATGCCGGAACACCATAAACTGTGCCGTTTTGGGAGAACGAAGATTCTTCCATATAAGATCTACGAAGTTGAATGATCATTCTCCAAAGAGAATCGTAATCGTCTGATGAACGACTTTGAATGGTATCCTCCATTTAAAACCCAAATGACAATTAAGACAAAAGAAAGTGAGGATGAAGAAGCTTGAGATGACGGGTGCTTGCTATATATACAGAGAACTGAATGAGTAGGATCGGATTACAGTAATCTCATGCACTAGAAAGGTGGCAATTTGAGAGTAGTGGTGAGTCTGACTAGCTACTAGTTGAATGTGAATGTTGAGATATTTTATTGTAATAACCGTTTACATCAAAATAATTACATTTCTAAATTTTAGGAGTAATTCTCAAAATAGTCCATTATTTCCAAAATAGTTCAAAAGTTGTTAAAATTACTAAAATAGTCCATACAAACTTAACTCCAACGTGACATTGATACTCGTGACGTGAGATTTGGTTAATCACTCACAGTGTGACACGTGTAAAGGTAATGTGAAAGTTACTACCAAATCTGTCTGCACCGATAGTATTCGATCTGGCCAAAATCATTTTCTGAAAAACCATGGTTTTCGACTTAATGTTATCGGCCCGTGAGTTTTCAAAAAAAGATGACATTCGCGTTTTTTTGAAACTAATCTCCTCCGACGCATTTCAGGTGAATTTCGTCTCCTACGTGAAATTTCCAAAAGGTTGCAAAAAAAAGATACTTTTGCAGTGAAGTTAGTCTTGTCCGATGATTTTCAAAAAAGTGTAAACAAAACCGATAAATTTTCAAAAAAGTTTAAACAAAAACGATAGATTTACAAATAATTTCAAAAAAATTTAAAAAAATGAGAATTTACGTCTGAATTTTATCTTCTCCGTTGATTTTCATTAAAGTTTTATAAATCCGAATAATGTGTATTTTAACCTTGTAAAAACGATAACTTACATGAGCTTCCATTTTAACAAAAATCTCTTGTAAAACAATGAAATTTAAGAGAGGTGATAGGATTGAAGTTGTTAATATGGTTCCGGGTTCGGCGGTTCGTTTTATGATGGCAACATAGTGTCACGGGTTGGGAAGATGACCTACATCGTTCAGTTCCGTACCATGCTGGATGATGATCATTGTACCTACATCTGACAACGTGGACCCAATTGTCACGAAAAAGGTAAGTTTCATATTTAACCATCGAAGAAGATTAGTTTCATATCAAAACTCATCGAAAAAGATTAATGACAACTCTAATTTCAATGCAAAAAAACATGAGTTTCATATCAAAATTAATCTTTTTCTGATAACTATTCTTTTTATGCAAAAAAAAAAAAGATAACTTTCATCTAAAAACCGTCGAATTTAAATACTTTGTATAAAAATCTATATTTTCTGACAACTCTACTTTATATGCAAAAAAAAGATGAAATTCACCTGAAATGAGTTGGAGGCGATGAGTTTAAAAAACACGCGAAAACCGAACGCTTTTGAAAACTCACGGGGCCGATAACTTGAATTCGAAAACCATGGTTTTTCAGAAAATGATTTTGGCTAGAAAACTATCGGCGCAGACAGATTTGGTAGTAATTTTCACGTTACCTTTACATATATCACACTGTGAGTGGTTAACAAAATCTCACGTCATGAGTACCAATGTCACATTGGAGATAAGTTTGTATGGCTTATTTTGGTAA
The DNA here is from genome assembly GCF_021521415.1 of Bidens hawaiensis. Classification (NCBI taxonomy): domain Eukaryota; kingdom Viridiplantae; phylum Streptophyta; class Magnoliopsida; order Asterales; family Asteraceae; genus Bidens; species Bidens hawaiensis. Next base: position 14,384 of record NW_027506684.1, read on the forward strand.
TTTTAACAACTTTTGGACTATTTTGGAAATCTCTCTCTTGTAATGGACTATTTTGAGAATTTCCCCCTTCTTTTAACACAACATTTACCCTTATAAGAGGGGGCGGACAATAGTGTGGGTAAAGTTCATGGGTTGCTTATCATATGGCAAACCCTCCCAACCTATGTGGGTAAATTAACAACTTACAGTTTATGGCAAATTACATGTTATGTAAAAATCTGGATACTAAAAATCATTAATCTATTGAGCTTTTGGTATTATACCTAGGTATGTGAGACTGATAGGTGATGATGAAGGAGAGTGATGTGGCGACAGAGTCTGTTGGGAGAGGGATAACAGGGAAGAAGGTGTTGAGCATATCATATAACTTATGAGATAACATGTTTGAATTTTAAAATGTGAGGGTTTGACTGTCTGAGCGGGAATTCAAGAGTTGAACTTCCTGAAAATATTTTATGCTTTAATGAGTTGTATAGTGTGCTTGTAAACTTGTACATTTCTTATATTTAAGAGTTTTTTTTATTAAATGACTAGTTTGTCATTCCTATATGTATTATAATATAGTATAGATACTAGCCTCCTATATACTTGTATGACACACGAGTTGAAAAAAATATATTTAAAATATATAAATAAAAATAATCCAGAAAATTTTTAAATCAAATATGTAACCAACCAACAAAAATATGAACAAAAGATTAACAACTACTTGTAACATCTAGAAATTTCTAAAAATAATATTTAATATATTATTTATTTATGGTGGAACAGTTTACTCGAGTTAGTAGAGAATTAATGAAATAATAAGGATAAAAGGATAAGTAGGCTATTAGGTGGAATTAATTATGGACAAAAAAGGAAGGATGGACCTTAGGTCCATGTGCTTAAGGGAGTATATACCCCTTAAAACCCTAATCCTTTTCATTTCCACACATCTCTACACCATAGCCTACACAATCAAAAATACACACTTATTCAATTCCCGTTTTTGAGAAAACCACCCACAAAGACACAAAGATTCCCGGATATCTAACCGTCGGATCGGTCTCAAATTTTAACTGAGTGTTCATGGTATATAAACGAAGATTTACACCGATTATATCTTCGAACAGACGTCGGGAAGTCCGGTTTTTATCAGCAAAACTATAGAAGCTCAAAAATGAAGATTCCGGTAACTGCTCAGCTATTCCGGCAATTGTAGCGGTGGTTTCGGGTGAAGGAGAGCTGATGGGTTTGTAGATCGGGGCGAGACGGTTCCGTGTCCGCTTGAATCACTCAATTCCGAGTTCGTTTGATATGGTTTTGGTCTATTCGAGTGATTTTGATTATAAACATCAAAGGTACGTTTATGTTAAAAAGGTTTACTTTTCTTGTACGGATTTACATGAAAATTGGTAGGATGATAGATCGTGTCATGATTATTGATAAAGTAATGAACTTGATATTAAACGGGTTAGTTGGTTCGTTTCGGGTAAAACGAGTAGTGTTCGGTTCGTGAAAAGGACGGGTAAACGAAGTCAGTTTTGCATGAAACTTGGTGGATGGTAAATCAGGTATTGTTATACCCTAAAAATGTAAACTTGACGTTAAAAGTGGACTAAACAAACTTTTAAGTATATACGGTTCATGTTAAAACCCTAGATCTAGTTAAAATGGATTTGGAAGCAATAAAGGTTGAAACTTTATTGATGCACAACCTAGATCTAGCCTAAAACGGGTTAGAAAATGATAAAGGTTCAAGCTTTATGGATAAATGGGCTAGGTCTTAGCCGAAAATGGAAATGGGAACATTTATGGGTTGATACAATACTATAATAGGGTATTAATGTCGTGAGATATAATAAAATGATGATAAAAGGGACATATGCAGCAGGTCATTCGAATACATCCTTGTATTCGATTAAAATGCCTTCACTCGATTACATGGTGTCATTCGATTACAATGATAGCCTCGCATACAAAGTGTAAGTTCGAATACATTATATAGTTCGAATACATGGAGGACCCGAATACATACAACATGATAGATTACATTGTAAGGACTCGAATAGATGTAGACATTCGAATGCAACCATGGACTTGAATACACTACAAACACTCGCATACATACATGCATTCGAATACAATATATGTATTTGAATAAAATAAGGGTATTCGAATACAATATATGTATTCAAATACAATATATGTATTCGAATACATAATGTACTCGTATTCGAATACATAATGTACTCGAATTCAATATATGTATTCGAATACATTGTATTGTATGCAAAGTTATACTCTAAACCTCCATTTCGATAAAGAAAGATTAAACGAGTGTTGAATATTCGATTACAAAAGGAAAGAAAGAAAGGAACACATTGTATTCGAATACAAAGTATTCGAATACTTTAGTGTTTGAGGGTAAATTATATTCTAAGTAAATTGTATTCTAATACAAGACTATGCTTATGAATACAATACCTTATAAAGCAATTAGAATAGACCAGACTTAGCCATTTTGGGCTTAAATATGAATAATGTGATTATGACAAGTATTGATACATGTAATTAATGTACAGTTAGCAGAGCTCAGTTAAATAAATGAATAACCTTGAACGGAGAACATAACAGAATCTAGGTGAGTTTCTAGCCCCACTTCCTTGTTGTATTTCCGGGGCTGTGTGCATACTCGACGTGATAGTTAATACACTTACCTTAAATGGTAAGTGTATGCCATGTATGATTTATATGTTAAGTAATGTATATCTTGAAGGTGAATGAAAGCTTGTCGGTACGTGAACGATCTTCGGATATTGCACGTATTGACACGAAAGGTGATTATAGTTGTACGTATGGTATGTGGAAGCAAGTGTATGAACGGTATGCGGGCTCTATGTCTGATATAGTAAGTTAGGATGGCAAATCTCTCTAACCTCTATTGTATATAGATCCGGGAAGGGATAGTGCAGATAAGGTCTGTGGATCTTATTAGTGTTCCATAAATGGATATTTAATAATAAGGTTTATGCTCTTTAAACGGATATTAAATAGAAACGTATATATTGTTCCTTTTATGGATAATATATAGGGTTCCTTCTATGGTTAACGTATAGAGTTCCTTTTATGGATAGTATATAGAGTTCCTTCTATGGATAATGTATAGTGTTCCTTCTATGAATAATACATAAAGTGTTCCTTTTATGAAAAATATATATAGATTGTTCCTTCTATGGAGATCATATAGTATGGGCAATAGTAATGGTTCTTTTAATAGATATTATGTGACGTTCATCTTATGGATATTTATACAAGGATAAGGTATTAATACATGTCTTCGGATGCGTGAAGGAATGTATGAGAATGTAATGTATGTTGCCTAATCAACTAGAACTCACTCAGCGTAGTTGACTTTTAGTATGCACGCAGGTGAGTGGAATGAAACAACTGGCTTGAGAGAGGGACACATGGCATGGACATAAGAGACTGGCATCGGAAGAAGGAGTGATACAATGTTATATGTTATAATTACAGACAAGTTTTGAAAAGAATTGTAAAGAATGATTGATATTTATATTCCGCGAAAAGTTTTAATTATCTCTGATTTGTAGAACTGTGTGTATAAGTAAATCCGAGATGAAATGTAGGGCATGGGGACCGGGGCCTTACACTATTCAAAATAAATTTATTACAAGTTTCGAAATGCTTCTTGCATATAACATTTGTTATTGTATTTTCTCTACATAATAAACCAAATCTAGGCATTATTTTGTTCCTCAAATTTTACGAACTCCGTAGCCCGTTAAATTTAATTTCCTACTTAATCAAGCTAATCACCAAGACCACAATCCCTAGAAAAAAACCTGTTCATTCAAATTCTACCATCAAATACAAAGATTATTGAAATAGACAAAAGTTCATAAACAAAGTACATCAGCCGGAGTCTAAAACCCTACGCGAATTCGATGAATTTGATTTACAGTTCAACACCCGTTAATGAGAAATCATTCTTCAATCATAACAAATTTAAATTTAAGTAAAAATTTTCCGCGTGTTGTGACGGGTCACGTTGACTTCACATTAAATTGACCGTAAACTAACACTTTAAATAACAAAAATAAGGTTAAAGTTACAAATATTTGAAGGTGTTTTGACTTATAAAAAACAACATTTAGAAAAGTTTCACATCATGTAGGATATCGTACACCTTATGGTAAGGAAAGTGTTGTCTGAGGTGACACCAACCTTTTTACTGTAAATTTCAATTCGTTCAAATTAAACCTATTTAAAAACATATAATTTCATCTATGTTGCAACATTAGGAGTTGTAGGTTATGCATCTACTATTGTACTTTGGTTTTACATCTTCACCACTCATGATGCAGTTTGTACAAGCACCTTATGCAAGGTTTAAAGTACATATTTCTTTCCACTTGTCATATACGTGTTGTCTTTGGAATCTGGTACCGTGTATTTCCTTCAATTTTTTTCTACAGACAAGAGAATATTTTATTTGGGTTTTATATTTACTTTTCTTCTATATCTTCTACCGCCGCCCATCACCACCATCATGTCGGTTTTCAACGGTTTTAACGCCGCCATCAGTCTTCCTTTCCTTCGTCACTGTTGTCGGGTTCGATTTTCAGACTATTGGTGGCCATGTTATAGTGTTAGCGGTGGGTGGTGACGGTTTTTGGTCGGAAGTGTTATGGCTAATGGTGGTTGTTTATGGTCGTGGCCATTTTTTGTGTGTTGTTATCGCTGCTGTTGCGATTGTTCATCCACCGGCTGTTGCCAGGTTCGATTTTCAAACCCTTGGCAGCGGTGGTGTGGTGTGGGCGGTGTTCTTATGGCAAGCGATAAGTATTCTCTCATTCATATCATCTGATTATATTTTAGGTCTTTCTACTAAATCATCAACATCTAGTTGTGATTTTATTTATGTTTGCTTTTGCAGATCATGTTATCAGAAATACTTCATTAAATAAAATTATAAAAGTCATACCTCAACCATGGCCTCGAGAAATCAAAAAGGTTTTTACATTTATAATGATTGTAAATTTATTGACAATTGTTATTCCAATCATTTTATTGTGTTTAATATGGCGCTTTAAAATAGTTATTTGTAATCCTAATTTAAAATTACTTTATGTGTTGATGCCTATCATATGCATTTCAATAAAGTCAATCCGTCACCCTCTCCTTCCTCACGGTTAACCACCAGAATCACAACACGTTTCACGCGACACCATATACATTTATTGAACGACTATAGCAAATACATTTATCGGTGACTCACAGCTTCCAGATTTTATACGCCGTCGAGTTTCTTTGGTGAGCCTGAGGCAAACAACTCAACCACTTACACGGCTAAAACTAACTTATTTAATTTTAAAGTCTTATATAAGGATAGATGAATGCATGTTAGTTGGTCTATGTTGCTAGTGTGCTAATTGGGTTAATGTTGATACTTTGGTTCATGTTGTTTTTTTTGGTAAATGTTAGTTTAGTAGATTTGTTGAATGTTAGTTGTAACATCCCGAACTTTTTAGAATGTTAATTAATATATTAACTACGTCGGGCGGTGAAATAAGTGAGTTAGTAGAACGATAATAATAAATATGAAAGAGTAAGTAGGCTATTTAGATGGGGTTAATTATGGACCAAAAAGGAAAGATGGCCTTTGAGTCCATGGGCTTAAGAGAGTATAAATACCCCTTAAACCCTAATCCTTTCCATTTCCATCCATATTTTCCATCTTATTATCCCCTACACCTTCAAAACACACACACCCTTACACCACCATTTTGGCCGCAAGTAGAAGAAGAAATCCAAGGCCAAAAGCAAGCCGAACACCGATAGATATTGGATCCACAAGCTAAATAAAAGATCAAGGTTCATAATCAAAGCTAGTCGTAACTTAGACACATCAAAAAGAAATGTTCTTTACGTTAAAGGTTACCTTTTTATGAACGGTTTGCCATGAAACTTAACCCTAGGGTAGACCGGGTCTAGATGTTTCATAAAAATGCAAACTTGATGTTAAAGATGAACCTAATCAACTTGTTACTAAAAGTTCTAGCTAAAATGGGTTTAAAATCGATAAAGCTTTAAGCTTTATACATAAAACGGGTTTTGAAAGTGATAAAGGTTCAAGCTTTATGCTAGAAACGGACTAGATCTTGACAATGAAACGTTAACGGATGTAAAACGGTTATGAATGATGATAATAAAGGATTAAAAGTTCATGATTGAATCATTGAAAAAGTTAGCTGGGCACGGTGGGAACATAAGATAGAAAACTGAGCTGAGCTGGGTGTTTTTGACCAAATTTGGGAACCCTTGGTCAAACCTTATGGTTCTCGGTCAACAGGCAGTCACCAAGAGTTCTCGGTCAGAGTTCTCGGTGACGATGTGTTCTCGGTCAGTGTTCTCGGCCGAAAACACGGGTTCTCGGTCAACGATCTCGGCCAAGCATGAGAGTTCTCGGTCATCATGGTTCTCTATCTTGGGTTCTCGGCCAGACAGTTCTCTGTTGGGCCTTGGGCCTGAGTCCAGTTGGCCTGATGGTGAACAATTGGGCCTGAATTAACTAAATACATTATTGTTAAGCCCATATTTAATGTAAAGAAAACTGGCCTATTACCTTAGGCTTAGTAAATAAGCCCAACTTAGAAGATAACTTAGAACGTTAATGGAAAATGTGCTTAACCCCAGCCAGGGGCTCTGCCCCTTGGACCCCGCTAGGGGCTATCGCCCCTAGAACCTCGCTACCAGGGGCGCTGCCTCAGGACCCCCGTTCTTTGAAGGAAATAATTAAACTAGAAACATGATATGGGTAGTGATAGTTAAATTGATACGTGTAATTGTTATACAGTTAGTCATGCACAGCTCAAGAAGGGGATAACAATTAACGACGAATGCAACATGATCCAGGTGAGTTTCTAGCCCTATTCCTTGTTATGTTTTCGGGGCTGTGTGCATACTCGATGTGTTTGTTAATACATTTATCCTAAGTGATAAGTGTATGCCATATGTGATATATGTGATAGATATGAATGATTTCTTGTCGGTACGTGAACGATCTTCGGATATTGCGCGTACTGTCAGGTTATAAATAAAGGTATGAATATTATATATGGATGATGTATGATCGTTATGATTGAATGCTTGTCGGGGCGTGAACGATCTTCGGATATTGCATGTACCGACAAGGAGTATGATTGTTAAATGAATGATGTGAAGAACGCCTAGAGTGTTCTTATGATATGATGTATTTATTGTATATGCGAAGTAAGTGTATGCAGGTACAGGAATGGTAAATGAGTTCTACGTCTGACATAGTAAGTTAGGATGACAAATCCCTCTAATTTCCGTTGGACATAGACTTCTCATGTAATGGCGTAGTTAAGGACTGTGAGCCTTATACGTGTTATAGGTGATAGATGAGAACGTAGTTAAGGACTGTAGATCTTATACGTACTTCAGATAGGAGCCAGCATAGGAAAGGACTGTGGACCTTATACGTGCTATAATTGCATTATGGTAGCATAGGGGAGGACTGTGGACTTCGTATGTGCTAGGAATTAGGTTGCAACATAGGGAAGGACTGTGGACCTTGTATGTGTTGTTAATGTAGGATGGTATAGGGAAGGACTGCGGACCTTGCACGTACCATAAATGGTGAGCATAGGTAAGGACTGCGGACCTTTTACGTGTTCATGACCTTGAGTCTAGGTATAGAAGGTGGACTATGAACATACTCTCGGTGGATTGAGGTAGGTAGTAGTAAGTATGTATGTAGAACTGAAGGGTAACTGGCTAAGTATGAGTATGTATCTTCGGGTACGTAAGTATGTTTGATATGTGTATGTAATGTATGCTACCTGATTAACTAGAACTCACTCAGCGTAGCTGACTTTTAGTATGCACGCAGGTATACATGTTTATCGAGATGGCATGAGGATGACACATGGCATGGATTGAACGGCTGGAATATGAAGATAGAAGAAATGATGTTTTAAATATGTGGTTTTACATTATGGTTTTAAAGGAAAGATTGAATGTTTCGTAATAAATGATTAATGTTTTATATTCCGCGAAAGGTTTTAATAAACTCTGATTTGTAGAACTGTGTTTATGAGTAAATCCGACGCTAAAGTAAGGCACCGAGATCGGGCTTTACAAGTTGGTATCAGAGCATAAGTTCGAGGGATTTAAGCATCATACATGCTTAGACTCCAACAAAGAATGGGATTTTAGTAAGAAAATAAAGAAGATGCCAGTTCAAGATTGCCATGTGTCACTCAAGCAAGCTCAGTAACGGTAAAGCATGTTAAATAATGTATAAAGATGTTCGCTTAATTGTTAAAGGAAGGATACATGTAGGTTAGGGATAGGATTTCTTGATTGTTTGATTGATTAATTGTTCAAAAGTAGAAACTAGCACAAGTGAAATCACAAAGGGAAGTATGTAGAACCTGAGGAGTAATGAAAATAGTTAATTACACTTGATCAACGTCATTAACTACTTACCATACGAATCATGTGCTAAATAATTCATCGATTGATGACATTTGTGTTTTCCCTTTTATAATATGATGGCTGGAGCTGGGGAAATTGCTGGAACTGGAGGTCTCACTGGACTTCATGGAAGGCCTCGTCTGGTCTGACAACCTTCAGTAGAGGCAGCTTCCAACACCGGAGACGAAGGAAGCGCAGCTGGAGGAAACCCGAGCAACAACGAAGGGGTTTAACTTGACCCTGCGGTTCAAGCAGCCATTGTTCAAGCTTTAGCTACTGCTATGAAGAACCAGAATCCCGAAAGATCTGCTGGAAGTCATGGGAGAACTGCCGAAGGATCAGGAGAAATGGTAGGAAAGGTGGTGAGGGAGTGAAGGGTGATTCAAGTGAAGCTGGATATGTGAAAGCTGATGATGGAAAGAAAGGCCGAGGTGGGTGTAACTACAAGTCCTTCAAAGGTTGTGACCCGCCGAAGCTAACCGGTTTGGGAGACGCAATCGCTACTCTCCAATGGATAACCGCAATGGACAAGATTATCCGAATTAGCGAGTGCCGTCCTGAACAAGCAGTGGGTTATGCCACTCAATCATTTGAAGATGAGGCTATGTACTGGTGGGAAACTGTTGAACAAAGGAAGACTCGAGAAGAAATTGAGGCAATGAGGTGGAATGACCTGAAGGAGTTAGTGATGAAAAGGTTTTGTGCTGATGCTGAGGTTGAGAGGACTGAGATGAAGTTTCTGAATCTGAAGGCGGGAAAGATGACACACCGCGAGTATACTACTGAATTCAACCGACTGTCTAGATTGGTGCATGATATGGTCGACACTGAGGCGAAGAGAATCAAATGTTATGTGAGGGGATTGCCACAAAAAGTCCGCATGTTAGTCAGGGAAAATAAACCTGCTACCTTTGACTCTGCGGTCGAACTTGCAGAAGTGGTTTATGATGACCTGGCTGAGGACAATGTGGTGGTGGAGGAAAAGAAGGAGAAGAAATGGACTACTCCGGCTAAGCGGTCCGGCGACATGGTAACAAACACTGATTAAAGGAAGAGTAAGGTTGGAAACAGGGATGCATGCAAGAAGTTTGGGCAAGTGCATCATGGAGAATGCAAGACTGGAACAGACAAGTGCTATCGATGTGGAAAGAGTGGGCATTACTCTCGGGAATGCCCTGAATGCCCGAAATGCTTCAAGTGTGTAAAGCTGACCACATGGCTCGAGATTGCAAGGAGACAGAGGCGGGAGGTGCGAAAGGGTAAGGATTTAGGGAACTGCAGAGAGGAACGCTCGGTGAAGGAATAATTGCTTATGCAATAGCCTTATTTTGTTTTAAATTATGATTGCCTAAGAACTTGTTTTGTGTTAAGATTTAAAACTTATGCTTATCTATGACGTGTAATATATGGATTTGGGTTATGAATGATTGTTTATGGTATGATAAAATGTTATTCTAGACAATAGTGTCACTTAGTGCTAAACAAGGTCCCTTGGAAGGACGAAATGAGACTTGTAACATCGAGGGTCTCATGGACAAGCTAACTTAAATAGCTAAAGCACATAAACACAGCTAGGTGACTGCAAGTCAGGAGTAAGAAGGGCAACCCATAAAGCAAAGACGATCCAAGAAAGTGCGTGACGATAGGAAATATTCCTTTACAAGGAATAAGCTAGGTTTCGGGGACAAAACCTCTTTAAGGAGGGAAGACTTGTAACATCCCGAACTTTTTAGAATGTTAATTAATATATTAACTACGTCGGGCGGTGAAATAAGTGAGTTAGTGGAATGATAATAATAAAATATGAAAGAGTAAGTAGGCTATTTAGATGGGGTTAATTATGGACCAAAAAGGAAAGATTGCCTTTGAGTCCATGGGCTTAAGGGAGTATAAATACCCCTTAAACCCTAATCCTTTCCATTTCCATCCATATTTTCCATCTTATTATCCCCTACACCTTCAAAACACACACACCCTTACACCACCATTACGGCCGCAAGTAGAAGAAGAAATCCAAGGCCAAAAGCAAGCCGAACACCGATAGATATTGGATCCACAAGCTAAATACAAGATCAAGGTTCATAATCAAAGCTAGTCGTAACCTAGAAACATCAAAAAGGTATGTTCTTTACGTTAAAGGTTACCTTTTTATGAACGGTTTGCCATGAAACTTAACCCTAGGGTAGACCGGGTCTAGATGTTTCATAAAAATGTAAACTTGATGTTAAAGATGAACCTAATCAACTTGTTACCTAAAGGTCTAGCTAAAGTGGGTTTAAAATCGATAAAGCTTTAAGCTTTATACATAAAACGGGTTTTGAAAGTGATAAAGGTTCAAGATTTATGCTAGAAACGGACTAGATCTTGACAATGAAACGTTAACGGATGTAAAACGATTACGAATGATGATAATAAAGGATTAAAAGTTCATGATTTGAACCGTTGAACAAGTTAGCTAGGCACGGTGGGAACATAAGATAGAAAATTGAGCTGAGCTGGGTGTTTTTGGACAAATTTGGGAACCCTTGGTCAAACCTTATGGTTCTCGGTCAACAGGTAGTTACCAAGAGTTCTCGGTCAGAGTTCTCGGTGACCATGTGTTCTCGGTCAGTGTTCTCGGCCGAAAACACGGGTTCTCGGTCAACGATCTCGGCCAAGCATGAGAGTTCTCGGTCATCATGGTTCTCTGTCTTGGGTTCTTGGCCAGACAATTCTCTGTTGGGCCTTGGGCCTGAGTCCAGTTGGGCCTGATGGTGAACAGTTGGGCCTGAATTAACTAAATCCATTATTGTTAAGCCCATATTTAATGTAAAGAAAACTGGCCCATTACCTTAGGCTTAGTAAATAAGCCCAACTTAGCAGATAACTTAGAACGTTAATGGAAAATGTGCTTAACCCAGCCAGGGGCTCTGTCCCTTTGACCCCGCTAGGGGCTGTCTCCCCTAGAACCTCGCTATCAGGGGCGCTGCCCCAGGACCCCCGTTCGTTGAGGGCAATAAGTAAACTAGAAACACGATATATGTAGTGATAGTTAAATTGATACGTGTAATTTTTATACAGTTAGTCGTGCACAGCTCAAGAAGGGGATTACATTTAACGACGAACGCAACATGATCTAGGTGAGTTTCTAGCCCTATTCCTTGTTATGTTTTCGGGGCTGTGTGCATTCTCGATGTGTTTGTTAATACATTTATCCTAAGTGATAAGTGTATTCCATATGTGATATATGTGATAGATATGAATGATTGCTTGTTGGTACGTGAACGATCTTTTGATATTGCGCGTGCTGTCAGGTTATAAATAAAGGTATGAATATTATATATGGATGATGTATGATCATTATGATTGAATGATTGTCCGGGCGTGAACGATCTTCAGATATTGCATGTACCGACAAGGAGTATGATTGTTAAATGAATGATGTGAAGAACACCTAGAGTGTTCTTATGATATGATGTATTTATTGTATATGCGAAGTAAGTGTATGCAAGTACATGAATGGTAAATGAGTTCTACGTCTGACATAGTAAGTTAGAATGGCAAATCCCTCTAATTTCCGTTGGACATAGACTTCTCATGTAATGGCGTAGTTAAGGACTGTGGGCCTTATACGTGTTATAGGTGATAGATGAGAACGTAGTTAAGGACTGGACCTTATACGTACTTCAGATAGGAGCCATCATAGGAAAGGACTGCGGACCTTATACGTGTTGTAATTGCATTGTGGTAGAATAGGGGAGGACTGTGGACCTCGTACGTGCTATGAATTAGGTTGCAACATAGGGAAGGACTGTGGACCTTGTACGTGTTGTTAATGTAGGATGGTATAGGGAAGGACTGCGGACCTTGCACGTATCATAAATGGTGAGCATAGGTAAGGACTGCGGACCTTTTACGTGTTCACGACCTTGAGTCTAGGTATAGACGGCGGACTATGAACATACTCTCGGTGGATTGAGGTAGGTAGTAGTAAGTATGTATGTAGAACAGAAGGGTAACTGGTTAAGTATGAGTATGTATCTTCGGATACGTAAGTATGTATGATATGTGTATGTAATGTATGCTCCCTGATTAACATGAACTTACTCAGCGTAGCTGACTTTTAGTATGCACGCATGTATACATGTTTATCGAGATGGCATGAGGATGACACATCGCATAAATTTAACGGCTGGCATCTGAAGATTGAAGAAATGATGTTTTAAATATGTGGTTTTACGTTATGGTTTTAAAGGAAAGAATGAATGTTTCGTAATAAATGATTGATGTTTTATATTCCGCGAAAGGTTTTAATAAACTCTGATTTGTAGAACTGTGTTTATAAATAAATCCGATGCTAAAGTAAGGCACCGAGATCGGGCTTTACATTAGTAGTTTGATACATGTTAACGACTTGTTTTGCACGTTTAAAAGTGTTATATATCAGTAATATGTAGTTTTGTTTGAACTTGTAATACGTACTTTATTCTATAGGCTCAAATTGCAAGAGTGTTTCAAGACCCGACATATAGATGAACTCCAAGTATTTATTGGTTCGAATAAGGCGTCAAATACGCAGATGATACTGATATGGTTTATATCGAGACAACCGTCAATCTCCTAAGAACACAAGAGAAGAAGGGAAAATAGACCCAAAATAATATTTCTTTCTTTTTCTTTTTCTTATGCGATATTACAATATATAGGGTAAAAAGACATTAAAATTGAAAAAGATAAATAATAAGGAAACTTAATTTGACTATTATAAGGAAATTAAATAAAAGATAAACTTAAATAATAAGAATAAACTTATTAATATAAGACCATTCCCAGTGGCAACCCAACCCAATCCAGTCTTCTAATAAAAAACTAATTTCACTTTCATCAAAAAACACAACCCAACCTAATCTAAATTTTCATTCCCACTCACAACCCAACCTCAACCAACATTTTTGTTATATAAATATAATTTATAATTATTTAAAATACATAAAAAATAAAACTTTAAATAATAAATTTACAAAACTATAATATTGTATTGGAAAGTGTAACAACACGAACTTTCTAAATTTATATTTTATACCCATTACCCGACCCGTTTTATGTTCGGGACATTTTATCAGTATAATTATTGTGTTTATCGAGTAACTATTATTATATTTTAATTATTTTTTATACACAAAATAACTTTGATTTATGTTCATTATTAACCCTAAACTAAGTTTTAAGCCATTTATGTTTCCACATTAAAACTATAGGGTCTAAAATGTAAAACTGGCAAGTTTATTATATTTTCATTATCTAAACCCGTTTCACCCATATCCCGTGACCCGTTTAGGTTTCGTGAACCACAATTTTCATTGTAATGTTGGAATTAATTTGAGGATGTCATTCCCTTAAGCTCAGCGATCTCACCGACACCCCTATTATGGTATGATCGATCAAAATTTATTCGTATTAACTTATTATCAAGTCGACCTAATTTGTTTTGGGTATTATACCTTAGAGTTTGTTATAACCAATTAAATGCACAGATAGTACGTTCACAGCCTCGCCGCCAATACGCCCTTATCTAATTATATTCTCTTAGCCGTCTACCTTGAGTTCTTGATCTGTCTTTGGCCGGCGACGGGTTAATCAAACTGACCCTCAAGTGTTCACTGTTTAAAGTAAATATTATTTGTATTAGAATCGCATACTCATGTTCTACAATAACCCTAACATTAATCGTGCTTCAATATCGCGAGATGATCAATCTTGATTGATCTATGGTTCTTGTTTTATCTTAGTCAGCGTATGTCTGGTTATATTTGTTCATTCAGTACCGTAACCAACTAAACCCCCTAGCCTAGTGGCTAGGGGCGTGTGTATTTATCGTTGTGTCGGCAACTGACGCGGGTTCGAGTCCCGGCCTGCCCTTTATTTTTTTAAAAACTGTTTTGATTAAGTATTTATTAACATATTCAACCAATAATTAATGTATGAGTATTATAAAATCATAATTAACTCCCATTTTTTTAAATACCGACATTTTAACATATCACGTTTCTGAACTAAGGGATTTTACCTTTATATATATATACCACTTAAATTCACGTATTAAAATATAGTATAAGTATTTTATAAAAGATCATATTTTATGTAATTATTATTAATTATTAACTATTATTTATTATTAGTAATATATAAATATATTAAACGTATTTTTAGTTTAAAATAAATATTTTTAAAACAATCTCTTTATATAATCGACTAAATTATAAATATTTATTTGTTTAAGTATTTTTTATGTATTTTAATTACTTAAAATCAAATTATTTATGATAAACCTTTGTCAAATAAAAGTGATAATAAATTAACGTAATATATAACTTTCGCAAGAATGCACTCGATCATCTAATCTCGAACGTCTATATAGCTTTATGAGCATTGTTGAATTTATATATAATTTCCATAACTATTCTTTATTAGAATATCTCGTCGTTTTCCCGAAGAGCTTGATCTACATTTACCTTTCTTGTCGAATCATATCTCTTGCTTATTTACTAAGGTGAGTAATCACTCCCCTATTTTACTTAATTTTATTTTGGGGACATGTGCGTATCTTATATATTTAACTATTATCTTGTATTTGAACGCTATTTGCTTACTTTGGCAATCGATGTCCATTTTTTAGCACGGTTTAGTCCTTGCTTGGTAACCAATGTCCATTTATATGGTTGAGCCCTTTCTTTATGGTTGATTACTTATGTATGTGCTATGGCTTAACTGTTTATTCTCACAGGAACAATTTGCATCTTTCTTTATTTATTATATATTATTATTGTTGTGTCTTAAACTGGTGTTTTACTCACTCAACATGTGTTGTTGACAAAATTCTATTTTATACGCATATGCAGGTTACCGTAGAAATTTATTGCAGGTTGGCGAAGATTTAGTGAAGAATTTAAGTTAGAAAATAATCCAGATCATTTGTGATATAAGTTGTATTGTTGTATGATTATGAATTATGTACTTGTTTGTATTTGATTTATTTGATACTTGAATTCAATTAATAGATAATTTTATTTAAATATTGTATGATAATACCTTGAGAGCTCTGACAATCAGCTTACGCCCTGACATTTCCGCCTTAGGTTGGGGTGTGCCAGAAAGCTAATAATATAAAAATACATATTTTTGAATAACCTCATTTTTTATAAAATTTATATCAAAGTGTTTAGAAAAAAAATAAACATGGTTGTGTTTTTAGATTTTTTTAAGCTAACAATTTAAGTTATTAAACAAAAACTAATTTGTATATTATATTAATTGTTATAAAAAATGAAAAAAACATTAGTTAGTAATTGCATTGAACAGTTGCATATAATGATTTGCAAACTAGTTTGTTTTAGTGAACTAGTTTGTGATAAATCAAGTATAAAAAAGTAATTTTTTATTTATTTAATGTCATGTGGCAACTCAAACCACCATTGGGTTGCCAATGGGGGTGGTCTAATAGGAACGTATCAATTCCCGACCACATGAAAATGTCCTTGTCCTCAAGAACGGAATGGCATCGTCATGGCTGTCTCCACTCGAGTCGTACATGAATTCGGGGCGGACTCAACGTTGCATCATAGTGGTCACCATTCGGGTCTTCTGGTGTTATTCGATTCAATTTCAGCTGGCCATCATAAGGGGCGCGGAACGGGTAACCTTTTTGCACCTTTTAATGGTATCAGCGCCAACGAGCTAATTGTATTGTTGTAAATTTTATTGGCATATGTATTAGCCATCAAATTACCATTTTATTGCTTATATTTACCGGTTGCATTCCCACCTAAGGTCATATCTCCCAATCCTTGATTAACTTCCTCTTTAACAATGGTTTAATGATTAGACTTAGCAATTGCATTGACAGAAATAGCGTGGAATTGAGTAAGCATTGCTGTAGTGAAATCATCCCAAGTGAGGAAGTCTGAACTCAGAAGCCAACCATTGAACCACCATAATGGTTCATCATCGAAGGATTCATGACACAAGTAAATCGCTTGTCGCCATACATCGCGTAAAAGAGAAAATAACGTTCGGCTTGAGAGATCCATGGAAAACGCATTCCGTTCTTGAGGACAAGAACGTTTTGAAGGGGCGTGGAATAGGGATGGAAACGGGCCGGGTATTGGTAATCCCATGCCCATACTCGTTTGTAAAACCGTGTCCCATACCCGGCCCATTACCCGTTCGGTATTTTCCGGGTAATTACTTGTCGGGTATCGGGCATACCCGTTGGGACTTTCAAGTAAATTGTTTTAATCATTATAACTATTTTATAACTTTTATACATACAACAATTATTACGAATTAAAATATAATGCACTCCATAAATAGAAGCGAGACAATAAATAAATAATATAATTATAAAATTATATAATATTTTATATATATGCTTCACAACCTATGAAATAAAAAGAATTTTTCAGGTATATAATTCGGGTATATAGTTCGGGTAAATGAGTATGTGTTTAAGGTAATCGGGTCTGGTATCATCTAATCTCATACCCGGCCTCTAGCCGCGAAAATTTTAAAATCTTAATTGCATACCCAGCCCATACCCATCGGGTTTCGGGTATACCCACCCCATTTTTTTCGAGTTTCAGGTATACCTGTCGGGCTCGCGCTTTTTTGCCATCCCTAGCGTGAGATTGATACGAAATTAATATTAATTAAGTTTAACATGATTAATAAGTTTATCTATTATTTAGTTTCTTTACTCAAATTATGTTTCCTTATTATTTATCATTTCCTATTTTTATGTCTTTGGTTTTCCTATAAATTGTAATCTTGTTTAAGAAAAATAATTAGAAAATTGTTCCAACTTCGGTTTCTTCTTCTCTTTTGTTTTTGATGCCTAACTCACTCTACGAGTTTAATGGGAGATTGACCATCTTCAATAGGTCTCTAACAAATACATAATTACATAACACATTTTCTTTATTGGTTCTTCTATTAATTAAATAGAAAAAAAATTAATATACAGTTTTCAAAAAAATATTTGAATACTACTGAGAAAACGAGATGCAAAACAAGGAGTTTTACTACTTTTCAATATATAAAAATATTTTGTATATCTTACAAAAATTTATAATTGAAATTATTCTTAGCCATTAATATGGTGATTAAGAAAGAGAAAGTAACATATTTTAGCAAATAGTTTTAAAATCACCCATTTTAGTAAATACTTTTTCCTCCCAACCTATTTTGGTAATGGGTTGGGTGGAAAAAGTATTTACTAAAATAGGTGATTTGAAAACTATTTACTAAAATAGGTTTTTTTCTCTTTCTTTTTGTAAAATGGTCTTTTCTCACTTCTAATATTCATGGATTAGAATAATTTCTATTATAGTTTTTATTTATGTACTACAATATGTATATATATATATATATATATATATATAGGTATTGGATCATTTCAGAAATGATTCTTAGCGCGAGAAATGCGATAAGAGATTCTAACCAATCATATCATTTCTTATTATTTTTGAATTATTTAAATGCATGGGTACAATTGTAAAATGGCAAATTTTTATTTTTGGTAACCCATTCAATGTAAGTTACAATTAAACCATTTTTTTAATAATTAACTTTTTATTTATTTCTTCTTTAATTACATCAACATAATAAACAGTTGCTGACTTATTTCTTCTTTAACCAACTTTTTTAATAATGCACAATATTTTTTTGTTTTATATTAATCCAGTTGCTTTCTCGTTCAACTTATTCTTCTTTTTTGACTTACTTTTTTGTTCTTTTATTTTGACATGTTTACTTCATAGCCAACGAAACAACATTATAATGGTTATTTTGGGTTAATATATCTACATACACTAAGACGTTCTAAACGAACGCACAACATATTATAATGTGAATCCTTTATATCAATAAAGTGAATATACCAGATTTAAAAAAATGCAAACACCATAAACAAGTATTTAAGAGTTCAAATACCTTTATTAAATCTCATAAACAGATAAAAAATCAATCATTATATAAAATTTCTTCAGTTTATCCAAAATAAAAACAATTTACTAAATCCCATAAACAAGTTCAAACCAAATAACAATAACATTAGGTTCCCTATAGGTTATCATAACCAAACATTATGTTTCATAAAGTGGTTAAAACCAATCAACAAACTATTCCTTTTAAAATAATCATTCATAAAAGATATTGCCACTCAAAAATCAGAACCTTCAAAATATAGGATCTTTTCTTGTTTATACTTGAATGCAGAATTTTAGCCACAATTTTTTTTCTTAAACTGAATAGTTGCTGCTCTTTCTTTTGTTAAGTCTTCTACAAATCCATAATACCAATCCTGCACATAGCTACACAACCAACAACAGATGATTAGTGGTTATATACAAAAATCTAATATACCTACGGTTACATCCCATACGAAAGTTAATAGTATACCACTTCTGCGAATAGCTCGTAATGTTGCGTCTCTGCCGAGACCGGGACCTTTAATCATGACTTCTGCTCGTTGCATACCTTGATCTACTACTGCACGAATAGCATTTGCCGTTGCGGTTTGAGCATCAAACAACGTCCCTCTTCTTGTACCTTTAAGCGGTTGGATGGTTAGGACATCCTATCTTTAGAGATAAAGAAGGCCGTGATCTTTTTGTACGCCGTATGCCTACCTTTTTTGAAACATTTCCGGTCGTTTTGGTAGATGGAGACGGGATTGTTAGAGCCGATGTTCCGTTTCGAAGGGCAGAATCTAAGTATAGTGTCGAACAAGTTGGTGTAACTGTTGAGTTCTACGGTGGTGAACTTAATGGAGTAAGTTATAGTAATCCTGTTACTATACACAACACCTACACAGCCATATACCTACACATATTTACAACACCTACACTACCTTAATATACCTACACATCATGCCATCATATATATATATACATTATAAAATCAATTTTTTACAACACTAACACAACCAATTTTAACATCCCTACACATAGACATAACATCAGAATCACAACCAATCTCATCTTTTAGATCACTAGTGGTCATAAACAAAATTGTAATATTCCTACACATATACATAACACCTACACAACGATACACCGACACATATTACAACACTTACACAACCTTAATATACCTACACATCATGTATATTACAACACCTACACAACATTAATATACCTACACATGAGAACCACAACCAATCTCATCTTTTAGATCATTAGTGGTCATATATAAAATTGTAATATTCCTACACATATACACAACACCTACACAACGATACACCGACACATATTACAACACTTACACAACCTTAATATACCTACACATCATATGTACTCAGTTTGCAGATAATCCCTACATAGCCAGCACACATACATATCATTACACTAACCGTAAATTATCTGACTCTTGCAAATGATCTTACACATCATGAAAAATTTGCAAATAACCCTACACACCCTACACATATATGATTACAATACCATAAATGATTACAAGTGTAATTAGATGAAAACCTTACAGTATCCCCAAATTCTTTTTTTCTAAATCCCTAGTTTTCCCCTAAATCAATAAATACAACAAAATTATAGTTTGATTATAAATTTGGTTTCTTAATTCCAAAAACATATATGGATTGAGTTATTAAAAAAAGAAAAAATCTAAAATAAAATAAAATATACAATACTAACCTTCATATACATACTCGATCAATGGATTGGAGATTGAGATACTAGAGATTTTGGAAATAGATTGGATTAGTGATAGAAGATTGTGGAATTTAAATATTACCGATGATGATGGGAGAATTAATGTGGAAATCGTTCAGGGGGAAATTGGGGATGATAAAGAGAGTTTTAATTAGGGCATAAAAGGGGGAGCAGATATTGTACGTTTTAAAATATAAGCCTACACCTAAAAGACTACTCTTCCCTTTTTACTTAAAATCATGTTAAAATATTGTGTTGGTAATTACAACTATGCCACTTCTAATCTATACCATTGATTACACATAACTAATGGTTAAGATTTATTTCTCGCACTTCTCACTATAAGTTTACTTCTCGCATGATCCATCCCATATATATATATATATTGAAAAGTAATAAAACTCACATTTTTTTGGTGTAAAAGTGAGTTAAGGTACGTGCTTATATTATCATATTTTGGTTTTGGTATTATTATTATTATTATTATTATTATTATTATTATTATTATTATATTTGTCATACTGTGTAACATCACGGGAAATTTGGGCCAAAAATGACAAGTTTCCAAAGTATAGGGATCAGTTCTGCCAACTTTTAAACCCCAAGGGCTAAAATGAAAAATCTGATTTCTTGTCTTATCGTGCTACGCGACGGGACAAAGGACAAGCCCATCGCGTACCGCGATGGGTTTGGTCAAAGATTCTAGAAGACGTCAACGGCGATACGCGATCGCCGTTGAGCCTACGTCATCGCGTACCGCGATGACGTGGCCAGACACGCCTGACACCTTTTCACCATGTGTCCACACGTGGCACACCGGTCGCCACGTTTCCCGACACGTGGCCACACGTGGCATGTCGTCCGCCACGTGTTAGCACGTGGCACACCGTCTGCCACGTGGTGACACGTGGCAGACCTACGTTGCGACTCATCAAGGCTACGTCGCGGTACGCGACGGGTGCCAAGGAGCCAGGCGCGTACCGCGATGGGACCCAAATTTTTGCCTATAAATAGCAGCCTCTGGGATTTCATTTCATCACACCAAAATTCAGTTTATATCCATATCTCTACTCTCTTACTACACCTCAAAGTTCATACAATCGTTACACCTCGAAAACCGTGCCCTATTCCTCGATAAACGTGCCATACCTCGATATTAGTACCACTCCCCGACGACGTTCCGAACAAGAAGGTGGTGCTATTTTTACAACCCGACGATCATCACGAAGTGCGTGCCGAGAAGATTGGGTGTCTCGATTTGCATGCCAAAGTGAAGTGGTGATCAAGACGAGGGTTGAAAAGGGCTAAGCGGCGTAGAAGTGCTACTCGAGTACCTAGGAAATATTAAGCCGAGGAAAGGGAAGGCTCACTACCCGACTAAAATAATAATAAAACATTATAAAGGTTTAATGCCCTAAGTCGGAATTATGCTCGATGTTTATGGAAAGAAATTATATAACAAAGAAAGGAAAATAAAGAAATATGGAAGTGTATATATATGTGTGTGAATTATATTTAATTCTTTGTTATGATTATTATATAAGTAATAAGGATATTCTTATATGATAAAAGAAAAAGAATACGTTTCTTAGAAAAGAAGAAACGTCGGGGTTTTATAATAAACTAAAGGTTTATAAATATTGCTTTTAAAACTAAAGGTTTTAAAGTAAAAGAAATGAACTAAAGGTTCATCGAGATAATAAGACTAAAGGTCTTAAGCCGGATTGTATATCCGACTAATAAAAGTTATACTCGTACTATAGGTGCGAGATAGCAAGAAAGAGTACGCAAGGACGGTTTTGAAAACCGATCCCGATCAAAGGTGAATACGCCCCACTTTTACAAACTTGTTTTCAAATAAATAAACGTGTTATGTGTAAAACTTTACATGAGACTAAGTGTCTCTAAAAACATTATTAATGAGAGTAAAAGCCTACCCCTCAGGCTGTAGCATACGTTTGTCTGGATCCTTACATATGTGGTAAAATGCGGTGGGCACATCGCACCACGCCTGGTCACGACCTCCAGCCACGATGGGCCGAACCAAAGTATGTTCGAGTGAGAATGACCTTGTGTATATTTATGGTACCTAAGTATGTTGGGACGCTGCGGTGTCTTGATGGGGTGACCTAGGTAGAGGCTCGAGTTTATAATGATATTTTTTAACTTTGCTATTCCTAAGCCAAGATGGGCCGAGGCACGCGTAACCCTCGAGGGGTAACAAAGTAAAAGAAAATGTTTTTGCGTCAGCATATTCACCAGCATTCGTTGCTGACGTATTTTTATAACATTTTGCAGGTAACCAAGATTAGAGCTAAAGGACGAAGGCTCAAGAATCCGATGGCTCGGATAATTTTGTTTAAATATAAAATATGATGTTTTTGTTAAACTTATAAACAAGTAAATCCAATCGAGACTTTTGTCTCGACTTTTGTAATGTAAATATTTTACAACTTTAATCCTTATATTTTAAAGTCTTACGCTAACAATCGTAACTCGGATTTATTTAAAAATGTGGTACCAACTATTGAGTCACACGCTTAGGCCTAAGATGGGGGTGTGACATACTGTTTTTTACTCCATGCTGTTTTTTTATATAATATGTTAGGGATACTTAAAATTTGATTTGAAGATAATAACAAAACAAAACACAAGAAGTTAGAAAAAAAAATGAAGTAAAACACTAAAAATTAGAACCAAGATCTTTAAAGTTTTCTTTGCTTTTCTTTATTCAATCCCATTTTCATCCTTATATTTCAATAATGCAAAGATGACATGCGTTTGTTATTACTACTATTTTTTTTAAAAAAAATGAATAGGGTGTTTAATTTTTTTCTCGACATTCCAGTATAACTTTTATAGAAGACCGAGTCGTATTTAAGCAAGAGTATTACTTTTGGTAACATGAGCTATATGTATGTCGGCACTGTATAGGTACTATGGCGAACCGAGCTGTAAGGCCCCGTTACCGGTAGCCCTACTTTGGTGTTGGATTTACTCATAAACACAGTTCTTAATATCAGAGTTAATTAAAACTTTACGCGGAATATAAAACTTCAACCATAACATTTTACATAACCTTCAAATCTTGTCTTATAAAACATTCAGAGTTATTTAAACATAAAACGTAGTCTTTAAAACATCACAACATTTCTTCGAGATGCCAGTATTTTCGATTCCATGCCATGTGTCTTCAATCATGCGAGCTGCCTCAACCTATTTGCTTGCGTGCATACTAAAAGTCAGCTACGCTGATATACGTTCCCGAAGGTACGCATTACATACATAACCTGTACTTTATTCATCCATACACATTTATAGCTAACCTTACGTTTAAAGGGAGTTTCACCCTACGTACCTCGGATATTATTAGGGTCCGGTACCCTCCATCCTCGGATATTATTAGGGTCCGGTCTCCCTTCATCCTCGGATATTATCAGGGTCCGGTTTCCCTTCATCCTCGGATATTATTAGGGTCCGGTACCCTCCATCCTCGGATATTATTAGGGTAAGGTCACCCTTTCTTCCATACCTTCATACCATACCTGCTCTTACATACTTTTCTTGACAATACGTGCAATCTCCGAAGATCGTTCACGTACCATCAACATATTATACATACATTATGCATACATCATATATAGTCATACATACATCTTATCTTACTTCATACATATCAATCACATCTTTAGCTACCACCTGACGGTACATGCAATATCCGGATATCGTTCACGTACCATCAACATATCATACATACATTATGCATACATCATATATAGTCATACATACATCTTATCTTACTTCATACATATCAATCACATCTTTAGCTACCACCTGACGGTACATGCAATATCCGAAGATCGTTCACGTATAGTCAAACAATCATCATACCTAAATCATACAAGGCATACACTTACCACTTAAGGTAAGTGTATTAACTATCACATAGAGTATGCACACAGCCCCGAAAATATAGCAAGGAAGTGGGGCTAGAAACTCACCTGAAGTCGGTTACGTTCACCGTTAATAGTTATTCTTTTCTTCAGTTGGGCACGGCTAACTGTATAATAATTACATGCATTAATTAACTACCACTACTCACCTCGCGTTTCTAGTCTAATTATAAACCTCAACGAGCGGGGGTCCGTGGGCAGCGCCCCTGGCAGCAGGGTTCTATGGGTGACAGCCCCTAGCGGACTCCAAGGGGCAGAGCCCCTGGTTGGGGTTAAGCTGCCAGGTTAGCTTGGAAAAATTTTATTTTCAGTAACTGTCATAACACATTTTCCATTAGGATTTTAACTCATTAATAAATTGCTAACTTAAAAGTTCAAGGGTTTCTTTGCAATTAAATCATTCTTTTTCTGAGTCAAGGGACCATTTGTCATTTAAGTAAACTTCTAGTTTGCTACTGGGTTCTTTAACGAATTGGACCTCATGACGAACTGGTCCTTTTAACGAATTGAACCTTATAATGAACTGGACTCTTAACGAATCAGTCCATAGCGAACCAGTCCATACAACGAATCATTCCATCTAATTCGTTATCTCTTATGACGAATGACCTTAACGAATCAAGGGTAATTCGTCATCTATACGAACTAGAGCTATTTCGTTAGACCTCCGCTAACGAATTACTTGTTAATTCGTTAGTTTTCCATAACAATTAGGGTTAGGTCAGATTTGTCAGAACATTCCCTGACAACCTCGTACATGTTTTCCGGCGCCGTCATCGCCGGAAAGCCGTGTTTTCGCTGGAAAAACGAGATTTTACTCGTTTTCCACCGTTTTTCGTCTCGTTCGATCCAGATCTGAGCTAGGGTGATCCCTAAGCTAACCTTAGGTTCGGTTTATACCCGATTCCACTCGGATCTCATGACTTAAACGGTGTCGGCCCGTCGTTGGTGACCATATCTAACGGGTTTAAGCTCATACAACATCATACTATTATTACCTCGGGTCGGTGTTCGGTTTCCTTCTTGATTTCGGCTAAGATAAGGAGAGAATTAGATAGAGAGTTTAAGTGTGTATTTTGGTGGTGTAAGGGATATGTGTAAATGAGGGATTAAATGGGGATTATGGTTTATATATTTAGGGATCATGTGCTTAAGCCCATGGTCTTTCCTTTTTTCTTTCATAACCCAAGTCCATACCCATACCCATTAACCCAACACTAGCCCAACTCACATTCTATTTATCTAAACCGATAACGACCCACTAATAAATAGACGAAGTTTACTTTATTATTATAACCAAAAGTAGGATGTTACACGAGCGTATCCCGATCGAACAACATTGGTACTTGTATTGGTTTTATTGGAACCGGTATCAGATTCGTATTTATAGCTTTCATAACCATGTTTATTTCGACGGAGTAGTATTCAAAATAAAGTATTTTTTTTAATATCATAAGCTTTACGAGTGCAACATCGTATCGGTATCGATGGCGCAGTGAACTACGTCTGACTTGATAACATTGGTACCGTAATTAATATTAGTCCAATTAAAATTTCTAGGCCGCTTAATATATGAAAATAGTTTGAAGAAAATCATAAAAGAACATATAGCAATAAAAACAATAAAGATAGAAAAAATGAATATATAATAATGTAACACCTTTTCTTTATCGGTTCTTCTGTTAATTAAATAGAAAAAAAATAATACAGTTTTCAAAAAAGATATTTGAATACCATTGAGAAAACGAGATGCAAAACAAGGAGTTTTATTACTTTTCAATATATAAAAATATTTTGTAAATCTTATAAAAATTTATAATTGAAATTATTTTTAGCCATTAATATGGTGATTAAGAAAGAGAAAATAACATATTGTAGTAAATAGTTTTAAGATCACCCATTTTAGTAAATACTTTTTCCTACTAACCTATTTTGGTAATGGGTTGGATGGAAAAGTCTTTATTAAATAGGCGATTTGAAAACTATTTACCAACATATGTTTTTTTTTCTCTTTTTTCTTGTAAAATGGTCTTTTCTCACTTCTAATATTCATGGATTAGAATAATTTCTATTATAGTTTTTATTTACGTACTACAATATATATATATATATATATATATATATTACATATATATATATATACAATGGAGGGTTATCCTAAAAATAAGTTGTTTCCTAGAAAGACTAGGAACAAATTATTGCCATCTGATCATGTTAATCAATGGTTGAGATTTAAAATTACAAATAACCGACATAGTTAACTAGAATTACTTTTTCATCACTATAAATGACATAGTTTCTTAGAATTGTTCTTTCAACAAAATTTGTATTGCCAAATGTCAATAATTTGTTGGTTCTTATCATTCTTAGGAAACTATTTATTCTTATTTGAACCTTTATATATATATACATATATATATATATATATATATATATATTGAAAAGTAATAAAACTCACAAATTTTTTTGTGTGAAAGTGAGTTAAGGTACGAGCTTTATATTATCATATTTTGGTTTTGGTATTATTATTATTATTATGATTATTATATTATTATTATTGTTATTGTTATATTTGTCATACTGTTTTATACTTCATGCTGTTTTTTTACATAATATATTAGGGATACTTAAAATTTGATTTGAAGATAATAACAAAACAAAACAAAACACAAGAAGTTAGAAAAAATAAAATGAAGTAAAAACACTAAAAATTAGAACCAAGATCTTTAAAGTTTTCTTTGATTTTCATTTTTCAATCTCATTTTCATCCTTATATTTCAATAACGCAAAGATGACATGCGTTTGTTATTACTAATATTTCTTTTAAAAAAAACTGAATAGGGCGTTTATTTTTTTCTCGACATTCCAGTATAACTTTTATAGAAAATCGAGTCGTATTTAAGCAAGAGTATTACTTTTGGTAATGTGAGCTATATGTGTGTCGGCACTTTACCGGTACTATGGCGAACCGAGCGCATTTCCGATCGAACAACATCGGTACTTGTATTGGTTTTATTGGAACCGGTATAAGATTCGTATTTATAGCCTTCATAACCATGTTTATTTTTTTCCCTTTTTGACATTACAATACAAATATTATTGCGACGGAAGTAGTATTCAAAATAAAGTATTTTTTATATCATAAGCTTTAAGAGTGCAATATTGTATCGGTATCGATGGCGCAGTGAACTACGTCTGACTTGATAACATTGGTACCATAATTAGTATTAGTCCAATAAAAATTTCTAGGCCGCTTAATATATGGAAATAGTTTGAAGAAAACCAAAAAAGAACATATAGAAATAAAAACAATAAAGATAGAAAAACAAATATATAATAATATAACACCTTTTCTTTATCGGTTCTTCTGTTAATTAAATAGAAAAAAAATTAATATACAGATTTCAAAAAAATATTTGAATACTATTGAGAAAACGAGATGCAAAACAAGGAATTTTATTACTTTTCAATATATAAAATTATTTTGTATATCTTATAAAAATAATAATTGAAATTATTTTTAACCATTAATATGGTGATTAAGAAGAGAAAGTAATCTATTTTAGTAAATTGTTTTAAAATCACCCATTTTAGTAAATACTTTTTCCTTCCAACCTATTTTGGTAATGGGTTGGGTGGAAAAAGTATTTACTAAAATAGATGATTTGAAAACTATAACTGAAAGGCCCTGTTACCGGTGCTCTGCAATGGACGTTGGATTTACTCATAAACACCGTTCTAAATATTAGAGTTAATTAAAACTTTACGCGGAATATATAACTTCAACAATAACATATTACATAACTTTCAAATATTGTCTTGACACACATTCATAGTCATTTAAAAACAAAACATAGTCTTTAAAAATGCCATAACATTTTCTTGAGATGCCTGCCATGTGTTCTCATCAAGCAAGCTGCATCATTCTACTCACCTGCGTGCATACTAAAAGTCATCTACGTTGAGTGAGTTCTAGTTAATCAAGTAACATACAATACATCCATACACATTCATATATATGCACCCGAAGGTACATATACATACATAGTTCTTTACCTTCCTTTGTACGTTCATACTATCATACCTCCCCTCTTTCCTTTTATACATACACATATACATATACCTCATCCTAAACATTCGCAGATATTATTAGGGTCTATTCCCTGCATTGGCGGATATTATTAGGGTCCTTTCCCTACGTTCGCGGATATTATTAGGGTCCGTCCCCTACATTCACGGATATTATTAGGGTTCGTTCCCTTCATTTCGCGGATATTATTAGGGACCGTTCCCTCTCTAACTATACCTTTCATACATTTCTATACATTCATAATTATAACTTCCATACGTACATACATCATTTATATTTCATATATATATATATATATATCATATCTTTTAAACTATCCCTTAACGGCACATGTAATATCGGAAGATCGTTCATGCATCATCAAGCATTCATTCACACATAAATCATATAAGACATACACTTACCACTTAAGGAAAGTGTATTAACTAATCACATCGAGTATGCACACAGCCCCGAAAACATAATAAGGAAGTGGGGCTAGAAACTCACATGAACTCGGTTAAGCTCACCGTTAAGGGTTATCCCCTTCTTGAGCTGTGCACGACTAACTGTATAACAATTACAAGTATCAATTATTATCACTACCCATATCGTCTTTATAGTTAAAATATTACCCTCAACGAACGGGGGTCTGCGGGCAGCGCCCCTGGCATCGGGGTTCTAGGGGCGGCAGCCCCTAGCGGGGTTCAAAGGGCAGAGCCCCTGGCTGGGGTTAAGCTGCCAGGCCAGTTTGGAAAAATTTCATTTTCATTAACTGTCTTAACACATTTTCCATTAGGATTTTAAATTATTTTCTAATTCGTTAACTCATTTGCTATAACGAATTAAGCCTAATTCCTTAATTAATTCGTTACTTTTCGTGATCTGATTTGTTAGTCTGGTTCGTTATCTTAACATAGCGAATTGGTGCGTGACGAATCACCTAATTCGGTTCTTTATCCTAGTTCTCTAGCCTAATTCGTTATCCTAACGAATTGGGTGAGTAACGAATCACTTGATTCGTTATCTGATCATAACGAACTGGGGAAACTGATTCGTTATTTAGACATAACGAATTGGTTAACTAATTCGTTATCTTGCTATAAACGAATTGGTGAACTGATTCGTTACCTTCTCCTAATGATATACACCAATCTTATCCAGACTTTGACTCAGAGGTTAAAGTCAAAATCGTCAAGAACACCATATAGTCAACATATCTTAGATCTGCAATTAAACCTTCGTTTCTTAACCAAATACACGATTTAGGTATCAATGGATTCGGAATTACAGCACTACAAACCCTAACCCTTTGTTCGTCCAAACATTCATGTTTACGGGGTGCAATTTAGGCATATATGTTACGGGTTCTTTTTGGTTAGCAATTAACCTATCAAATCGTTAATGGTTTTCAGAAAGAAATCATCACGTTTGGTCGTTTTTACCATATGTATACAGATCTAAGATTATCTAAATGAATCCGAACCTAAATGAACGATTCCTAATTATATACGTACCTTAAACGAGTCGAACTACGAACACGGTTAAGCCTTGATATTGTTATTTGGTTCTTCACGATGATCTAGCACCAGCGGGTTCGGGTTTCACCTTTGAATCTTGGATCGGGTTATAGAATTGTGTTTGTGTGTGTTTTTGATGATGTAGGCTATGATGTAGAGATAAAATGAAAAGGTTTAGGGTTTAAGGGGTATTTATACTCCCTTAAGCCCATGGGACCTAAGGCCCATAGCCATCTCTTATTCCATCTTCTAAAGTCTAAGCCCATCATCTTATAGTTTATTTATCTAAACCGATAACGACACACTATAAAATAAACGAAAATTATTTTATTATTATAACCACAAGTAGGATGTCATATTTACCAAAATAAGTTTTTTTCTCTTTCTTCTTGTAAAATGGTCTTTTCTCACTTCTAATATTCATGGATTAGAATAATTTCTATTATAGTTTTTATTTACGTATTGCAATATATATATATATATATATATATATATATGGGGTGGATCTTGCGAGAAGTGATATTACAACGAGAAGTGCGAGAAGTGAATGTATAACTCCATTAATCCCTAATTTTACTCCCATTCATATGATTTACATACATATATGTAGGTTGGTTGTATTTATATCTTAATTACACATTCAAACCAACCTACAAACATATAAATGTACCGAGCCACATTCAAACATATGTACCTACACACATACAAACATACATACACATATACAAACATACGTGCACATATACAAACATACGTACCTACATACATATGTACCTACACAGCGCACCTACACATAAGAAAGGGAGTGAAATTAGGGACTTATGGAGTTACACCTTCACTTCTCGCACTTCTCGCTGTAAAAAACTTCTGAAATGATCCAATACCTATTATATATATATATATATATATATATATATATTATATATATATATATATATATATTGAAAAGTAATAAAACTCAATATTTTTTTTGTGTAAAAGTGAGTTAAGGTACAGGGGCGCAGGATCATAGGGGCCAGGGGTGCCCCCCCCTTTTTCCGCTTAGTAGTGTATATTTTCTGATTTTCGGCCGAAAATTTTTATAGGTATTGAGCCTGGCCCCGGATTTTTTTTATACGTATTAAGCCTGCCCCCCGAAATACTTTTTCCGAAGAATAATACTATTTTGTGGTTCCACTCAGTTTTGTTATATAAGAACCGAACGTTTGGTTTTTATTTTATAT
Organism: Bidens hawaiensis; assembly: GCF_021521415.1. Taxonomy (NCBI): domain Eukaryota; kingdom Viridiplantae; phylum Streptophyta; class Magnoliopsida; order Asterales; family Asteraceae; genus Bidens; species Bidens hawaiensis. The sequence continues at coordinate 45,356 of NW_027506684.1, forward strand.
AAAATCTATTTGTTATTATAATTTGTTTTTTTAAAAAATTCCCAAACTATAAGGACTTGTATTGTAACCAAACTAAACTTGTTAAAAATAATCTGATACATAGAAAAAAAAATTGATAATAACAAATTTGTGCAATCGACGTTTCATATTACTACTAGGGTGGCCTACAGCCTGCTCCAATCTCACAATCTGGCAATCTCCATCGGACCATCTTCAATCTTCATCAATCATCTGCGCCTTTATGCTTCATCTTTATCAGCGATTCAGCGGCCAAACCTGCACCCTGCACGGCTCACAGCTGCACCCCACTGGCCACTGGATCAGTCCGTCACCCGACAACCCGAGTCACGGTAATAGTTTATTTGGGTTATAATTACTTAATTAGGGTGTATTTGTTTGAACTTAGGGTTGATTTGGTTAAAATTAGGGTTAGAAATAGTATTGTAATTTAACCAAAGTGCATTGTTGTTGTTTAGTTAGGAGTTATATCATGAAAAGATGAAAACTCTTCATTCTTTTACAAAAAAATTGATGATGGACAAGAGAGTAAACGTCACAAAGCTTCAGCAAGTGAGTCGAACCAGCCGGACCAGCCGGTTAATTAGGAAATTCCACAAACAGAGCCAAATACTAATGAAGCGGTTCAAAACCAAGAAAATCAACAAGAAAAGAATGGAAATTCACAACCAAATGAATGGTGAAGTGGATCTTAACAATTTAGAAAGAGATC